>NC_136510.1:99665775-99740775 GCF_053919585.1 Euprymna scolopes | reverse complement strand
TATTGGTAAAAATTTTTTAACCCTTACACAAGCTAAACTATGAACGCTATGATAACGTTACCAAAGTTATTAGCACATTCAAAATAGTTAGATACGATAGTTAAACGAAAAATAACAAACCAAAAATGTGAAGTAAAAAAAAAAATACGCTTACAAAAAATATTAACGATCGAAGTTTTTACAAAACAAAAAACAGCCAGACGCCATTTTCTTTTTAGTAACAGTCTTTAGAGTAAGGAAGACGAAGTGTGTGAGAGAGAGACGCAAACAGAGAGAGAGAGACGCAAACAGAGAGAGAGAGAGAGAGATAGATAGATAGAAAAACGTTAACGAAATCGACAATTTTCGACAGGGGGGGTCAACAACGCATGCGTCAGATGACGTCATGACGTCGTGACTTGATTTACTTTAAATAGTTGAAAAACCGAACAAATTTCAGATGCGTCGGTTTAGCCCAGTTAGTTAAGGCCTTGGTTCAATATCTAAACGTTTTGGTTCGAATCGTGGTGTGAGATGTTTTGTTTTTTTTCGATTTTTTCAATTTAAATATTGAACCCTGTATTATTTAAGCCATTTTTCACGTAACGTTCGTTTTCCTGTTTTTTTTTTTTTTTTACTTCGCTTATTCTTAGCGACACCCAAAAACACCCGGGTACCCACCGATTTTTTAAATTTTAATATCGAAGCAGGCTTATTTAAGCCATTTTTCACGTGTTCGTTTTTCTTTTTTCATCGTTCGTTTGCCTTACGTTAGTTTTTTTGTGTTTTTTTTTTCGATGTTTTGATTACCCCCCCCCCGCTTTATTAAAACGTTGTATTCTTTTCTTACTTCACTTATAACAATGTTTACGTCGTCATCGTCGTTGTCGTAACGCTCGACGACTTTCACACATCTTTCACTTATTCGCTTATACCAATGCTTCATTCTGGCTGGCCGATTTTATTTTCAAACTTCGCCTAAGGGCTTCGGTTTCGATCCTACCCCCCTCCCCGGTTTCTTTTTTATTTAACACCACACAAACACCCGAGCAACGCCGGGTACCCCTCGCTAGTCAGTTATAAAATTAGAATTAGTTAAAAAATTAAAATGGGTTTAAAAAATTAAAATCGATAAAAAAAAAATGGGAATCAGTTATAAAATTAGAATTAGTTAAAAAATTAAAATGGGTTTAAAAAATTAAAATCGATAAAAAAAATGGGAATCAGTTATAAAATTAGAATTAGTTAGAATTAGTTGCTACCCAACTCCCTACATAGTATCGCAGTAGCTCATGTCCCTGATAGTAGCCCCCTACACAAAAGTGGCAATGTGCCTTCTTTGGTGTGAAAATGTAATTAAAAAAAACAAAAAAAGTTAGTCTTGGTTATGAAATTAGTATCGGTTATGAAATTAGTATTGGTTAAGAAACTAGTATTGGTTAAGAAATTAGTATTGGTTAAGAAATTAGTACTGGTTAAGAAATTAGTATTGGTTATGAAATTAGCATTGGTTATGAAATTAGTATTGGTTAAGAAACTAGTATTGGTTAAGAAATTAGTATTGGTTAAGAAATTAGTATTAGTTAAGAAATTAATATTGGTTAAGAAATTAGTATTGGTTAAGAAATTAATATTGGTTAAGAAATTAGTATTGGTTAAGAAATTAGTATTGGTTAAGAAATTTGTATTGGTTAAGAAATTTGTATTGGTTAAGAAATTAATATTGGTTAAGAAATTAGTATTGGTTAAGAAATTAGTATTGGTTAAGCAATTAGTATTGGTTAAGAAATTAATATTGGTTAAGAAATTAGTATTGGTTAAGAAATTAGTATTGGTTAAGAAATTAGTATTGGTTAAGAAACTAGTATTGGTTAAGAAACTAGTATTGGTTAAGAAATTAGTATTTGTTAAGAAACTAGTATTGGTTAAGAAATTAGTATCGGTTATGAAATTAGTATTGGTTAAGAAATTAGTATTGGTTAAGAAATTAGTATTGGTTAAGAAACTAGTATTGGTTAAGAAATTAGTATTGGTTAAGAAATTAGTATTGGTTAAGAAATTAGTATTGGTTAAGAAATTATTATTGGTTATGAAATTAGTATTGGTTAAGAAATTATAATTAGTTATGAAATTATTATTGGTTATGAAATTAGTATTGGTTAAGAAATTAGTATTGGTTAAGAAATTAGTATTGGTTAAGAAATTAGTATTGGTTAAGAAATTAGTATTGGTTAAGAAATTATTATTGGTTATGAAATTAGTATTGGTTATGAAATTAGTATTGGTTAAGAAATTAGAATTAGTTATGAAATTATTATTGGTTATGAAATTAGTATTGGTTAAGAAATTAGTATTGGTTAAGAAATTAATATTGGTTAAGAAATTAGTATTGGTTAAGAAATTAGAATTAGTGTTTTAAGACATATTCACCAGTTTTGGGGTATTTTAAAGCCACAAAAAATCCTTATTGTCAATAATTTCTTTGTAGTTGATCATTATAAAGAAAAGTATCTTCATGTCAGAAAGACCTAAAATACTCGAGGATAGCGTCTAGTAGACATTTAAATTCTGAACTGGAACCTTTACCATTGGAGTACAGGAAGGAACAGGTGACCACACGATTTCAAGAATTAGAAGTGCAAGGAATAAGTTCAAGGAACTTCTGCATTATATAACAAGAATGCCGTTATCAATGTTAATCAAGGTTGGTTGGTTGGCTGTTTTTGTTTTACGGCATATCAACCCTTTTCAGGTTATTTAATGCCGAATCCAAAGATTTTGAAGAAAATTTTTTTAATAGAATATATTTGTTGTTTTCAAATCGGTTTCTATTTAACCCATAGTTGGAACCCTAACAGGTACTACCACTCATGGTCAGAGTGGACCTGGGAGCAATGGCAATTAAAGGGTGGCTCCACACTCCCCAAAGCCCGCAAGCTGGAGCCTCACCATCAGATATAGTTTAAGGTCATATCATAAGGGGAGAGTCTATCATGCATATGATGATACAATGTCTCGATGCATGAAAGTAAAACCGGGTCAGTGAGTTGAGGACATGCGTGGCATAGATAGAAATATTAGAACGATACGATGGATGTGTGATATGAGTCTTAATGACTGGCTTAGTTCTAATCACCTCGCCAGTATAAGGAGATGTGTGAAAAACAGGAGACTTTGTTGGTTTGGTAATATAAAACAGTATGGAAGAGCAACAGATATTTGAATGGGATTGAAGATGATACCCCACCATCACCATTGCAGAAAGGATTTACGGAACAGTTTAAATAAATTCTGTAAAAGAGAAAATAAATAGCAGAGGGTTACTGCTATCAACTAAGGCATGATGATGCATAGAAGTGAAATCTGTCCAGTAACAGTTGAGGATATGCGTTGCATGAAATAAAATGATATGAGAATGATACAATTGTAACGTTGTTGTTACTTTTAAAAATGGACCCAAACATTCTGCACAAGTAAAATAAAGCTTTTAGCACAAACTTTATTTTAGGTGAAATCTGTCCAGTAACAGTTGAGGATATGCATTGCATGGATAGAAATATGAGAATAATATGATGGATGTATAATATGAGTTCTTAAAGACTGGATTAGTTCTGATCATCTTGTCAGTATAAGGAGATGTGCGCAAAACAGGAGACTTTGTTAATTTGGTCACATTGAAAGAATGGATTAAAGTGTGGCAGTTATCTATTATATAAATCTCACATATCTGTTTAAATGTATGTATGTATGTATGTATGTATGTATGTATGTATGTATGTATGTATGTATGTATTAGTGTTGGGATGATTAATTGGAACCGGAAATCAGAAAAATCAGAGTTTTTTGAGGTATCGAAATTGGAAAAATGTAGGCCTGATTTCCGATGCCAAAACTGATTCCTTAACTTATCTTTTTTTATTTGATTTTAGTTAAACAAAAATCTTCCACTGCTTGTAGTAATAATAAAATAATAAATATTTATTGATTTAAACTTTCAGTAAGATTAAAATCTCTAGATCACCTCATCACAAGTGTGTTTTTACGTTTGAGAAAATATATGCACATTTAAGATGTGTTTTTACAGTAATTGGAACTAAATAACGCTTTTATAGTTAAATATTTAGAGATTTATAAAGAATTGGAATTGGTAATTGTATCAGAATCATGGATTTAGTACGGATTCGGGAAAAATATTGGAATCGTCCCATCACTAGTATGTATGAATGTATGTATATATGGATGTATGTCTGCCAAAAACTTTCAACAGAGGCGACAGATTTTCATAAGATCAGTATCATTTGAAGCACAACCCTTCGGACAACAAATATCGAAAAATTGGCTAAATACATTAATTCCTTCACCCTCAACTGAGCACTTTTCCACAAGGAGGGGCCGCTTTTTTCGCCGATATTTTCAAAAGTCATCAGCCTTTTATTTTATTTTCTTTCATGTTCTTTTCCTCCGTTACAATACGAGTTCGAGCCTGCCAGCCTACTACCACTTTCTCTCTTCTTTCTTTTTTTTTGCTTAACACACACCTCCAAACACCTGGGCAATGCCGAGTACCCAGGCTAGTCAAATAGAAAACAGTTGAGGTAGCATGATCAGTTGGAAGAGGTATCCAATGGAAGGCCTGACGAGAAATAGGTTTGTTTGGAATTCAATTTCTAAAAGCCGTCCAACATATATATATATATATATATATATATATATATCGGGCAGTCCGTCTATTTCAATGATGACGCGGAGATTGGTTAGTGTCCGTGTCGAAGGTGCGATGTGAGTCCGATTGGAGCTCTGAAACTCCAGCCGCAGATGTGACACCTGATGGCAGGAAATCCGGGTAGTGGCGCCCATAGTCGCGCTCTTTTTGCTTCCCAAGCAGCAATGCTTTGATCTCTAATGGCATCGACTGCGCCTGATACCACACTTCTCCAAACTATCCGATCTTCAGCTTTTCTTTCTTCTCCAGTCGTTGAGTTGGTTTGTGTTTTTCAAATGTCTCTTGAACACGTCTTTATAGCATGGTTTCGATGTGCCTAGGGGTCGTATATACATACATACATACACACATTTATATATATATATATATATATATATATATATATATATATATATATATAAGTGAGAATGTGTGTGTGCGAGGGCACTTCTCAACCTATATACTCAACAAATTTTTGATCTACAGACTTGAAATTTGGTACATAGTGTATTCAGACATGTGGAAAACTTTTTCGGTTTTCATCTGAAAAAAAAAAGGGCTGCTAAGGAGAGGGGTCAAATTTTAAAAAACTGGTACATGGAGAATTATCGGATCTTTATCTGTTTGCTGTTTTGTGTATGTGTGAATCGCTCACATTACAGATTCCTTATGTAAAAAGGAAGTAGGTTTGAAAACACATTTTAAAGATCGTGTCAAGCTGGCCTAATGGTTATCGTACTTGACTCACTGTCTTTGTGTTTTGGTTTGGATCTTAGGTCGAGTATTTTTTTTTTTTCTTTTTACTTTACAAGAAGTGAACCATTTAGAAAAAAAAACACAATACTCGCATGCATATGTCTCACTTTCTTTGTGTTTCTTTTAATTCATTTTTTTAAAAGTAATTTTAGGGTTATAATCAGAATTCGGTTCTGGGGTTCGGGAAGGAGTGAGTCACTCTCTCGACAACAGCACGTTTCTGCCCTCTTCTTTTCCAATCGACCACACGTGGCCTCTCACCACCAATGTCACACCGCACAATCCGAACGTCAGCAATACAAAATTCTTTTCAAGAGAAGATGCTCACGACTCTTTTCTCTCTGCTGCCCCAGGGAATTTTTCCCTGCTTTTATATCCTCCTATCTAGAAAAAAAGGAAGAGACAGGAAAAAAAAAAAAAATAGCTTCTCCCATCATGCTCTGCCTTCCCAAGATGCCCTTCGCGTATACAAATGCGCTGGCCATCCTTTCCTTCTTCTTTCCCAAAGAGCGATGCAGATACGCCCGGTACGTTTCTTTTTTTTTTTCTTCTTTTCTAACCATATACCCCACAGTAATTTATTGTTATATTTAATACCGGGCAACGCCGGGTACACCTTCTAGTATTTCAATAATAGCTGTCCAGTTCCCCAGGGATAAATCTATGAAGGTTTGAACCGTGAAATGCACACTTAATATGTCTAGGATTATAAACGCTTACCTTAATGTATCGGGATTACAACAATGATGTTGCAACAGGCACACAAAGAAATGTAACCAGCAACAAGAATTGGGCATATTTTTATTCTTTGAAATTCTTTGAGTTAACGCTTCATAATTTGCGTTTTCATTCTTTTGCGGACTGTTAGCCTCATCTCCATAGTTGTTGTTGTCTCACCACGTTTTGGCCAACTCATCCTCCGACCTTCTTCAGGTGATTAACCCTGACGGGATAGGAATGCTAAGTCTTGTAACTGTATCCACAGTAATTACTGCCTTCCATAGTTGTTGTTGCCTCACCACGTTTTGCCTAACTCATCCTCTGGCCTGCTTTGGGCATCTTCAAACAATGCTCACCTGGAACTGTAGAGATTCAACACTTCTATTCACTGCCTCACGATCCCCAAAGTTATTATCATGATGAATGACATATTATTGCGATCCGCGGATGGAGCCATTGAATATCTACGATTCCAGGTGAGCATTTTCTGAAGATAGTGGTTTCAATATTACACAAAGCAGGCCAGAGTATTAGTTGACCAAAACGTGGTGAGACGACAACTATGGAAGGCAGTAATTACTGAAGATACAGTTACAGAGACTTAGCATTCCTATCTCGTCAGGGTTAATCACCGAAAGAAGGTCAAATGATTATTTGGCCAAAATGTGGTGAAACAACAACTATGAAGATGAGGATAACAGTCGACAAAAGAATGAATACATAAATTGAACATGTTGGTTTTTTTGTCTTTTTAAAATTTGAGTTTGACTTTAGTAGGACAGCCATTGGAATGAATGTGGTATTATAGTGGTTGAGATAGTTATACAGGGTGGCCCACTTAAAAGTAGCCCAATAAATGTAGTAGAGAGGAGGAACATTCTTTTATTGCTTAAATTACCTGTAGCATTGCTTAAATTACCTGTAGCATTGTTTAAATTACCTGTAGTATTGCTTAAATTACCTGTAGTGTTGCTTAAATTACCTGTAGTGTTGCTTAAATTACCTGTAGTATTGCTTAAATTACCTGTAGTATTGCTTAAATTACCTGTAGCATTGCTTAAATTACCTGTAGCATTGCTTAACTTACCTGTAGTGTTGCTTAAATTACCTGTAGCATTGCTTAAATTACATGTAGCATTGTTTAAATTACCTGTAGTATTGCTTAAATTACCTGTAGTGTTGCTTAAATTACCTGTAGTGTTGCTTAAATTACCTGTAGTATTGCTTAAATTACCTGTAGCATTGCTTAAATTACCTGTAGCATTGTTTAAATTACCTGTAGTGTTGCTTAAATTACCTGTAGTGTTACTTAAATTACCTGTAGTGTTGCTTAAATTACCTGTAGTGTTGCTTAAATTACCTGTAGTATTATTTAAATTACCTGTAGCATTGCTTAAATTACTGTAGCATTGCTTAAATTACCTGTAGTGCTGTTTAAATTACCTGTAGTGTTGTTTAAATTACCTGTAGTGTTGTTTAAATTACCTGTAGTGTTGCTTAAATTACCTGTAGTATTGTTTTAATTACCTGTAGTGTTGTTTAAATTACCTGTAGTGTTGTTTAATTACCTGTAGTGTTGCTTAAATTACATGTAGCATCGCTTAAATTACCTGTAGTGTTGTTTAAATTACCTGTAGTGTTGTTTAAATTACCTGTAGTGTTGTTTAAATTACCTGTAGTTTTGCTTAAATTACCTGTAGTGTTGTTTAAATTACCTGTAGTGTTGTTTAAATTACCTGTAGTGTTGCTTAAAGTACCTGTAGTATTGTTTAAATTACCTGTAGTGTTGTTTAAATTACCTGTAGTGTTGTTTAAATTACCTGTAGCATTGCTTAAATTACATGTAGTGTTGTTTAAATTACCTGTAGTGTTGTTTAAATTACCTGTAGTGTTGTTTAAATTATGTGTAGTGTTATAAAAGATGCTGCAAGTACTCCCCGCTGACATCTATGCATTTCTGGGCAAGTTTAACAACGTTTGCAGATACTGCCTGTAGATCCTCTCTGGTGATTCTCCTGATAGCGTTGGTAATGTTCTCCTTTAGTTCGTCTAGATTGTGAGGATTATTTGCATAAACTTTTTGTTTTGAAATTCCCTAAAGATAAAAAAAAAATTACATGATTACAAGTCCGGGGAACATGGTGGCCATAACCCTTTGCTTATTGTTCTCTCTTCCGTAAACATGTCATGAACTCGTGTCAGTGATCTGTGAAACGTATGCATGTAGCACCATCTTGTTGGAAAAAGAATTGCATTTTGTCTTCTGGTGTCAGTTCGTCGTTAAGAGAAAGATTAAAGAGATTGGGCTACTTTTAAGTGGGCCGCTTAATTTGAAAAAAACTAAAATTGATTAGAGAAAGATTAGATATGTCGGGCTACTTTTAATTGGGCTACCTTCTAATTAAAAGTAGGTTAGACAATTTTAAGTATTTGTGACAAAGGATGACCAACGACGATTACTATCCCTGCACTTTTGATTAGCCTTCTGCATAATTTGTTTATTATGTAATCTATATATATATATATAAAAGTGAAAGTGTCTGTCTGCCTGTGTGTCTGTCTGTGTACATTTCCCTACGCAATAACTCTGTCAAGTTTTAGTCTACAGACTCGAAATTTTATATACAGGGTACTGAGATTTGGGAAAATCTTTTAAATCAGGTTTCGGACAGAAATTTGGCTGTTAAGGGGACAAAGTTCAACGATTTGACTTTTGAGAACTCTACCAAACTCCTCCGACAATTTTGGGTGTAAACACTTGAAATTTTAGATATAGGTTCCTTGGACATGGATCTAACTTAATAACTTGATTTGAGCACAAAACAATAAATGTTAAGGGGTTATAATAGGGGTCAAAGTTAAAAAAAAAATTGACCACTTTTTTTTTTTTCAACATACAGCTCCAAACACTCGGGCAACGCCGGGCTTAAATGCTAGTATTTTATATTTTTGTGCAAGTAAATACTGCAAAGTGTAGTATCTGTTTTCACACCATGCTCCATCTTTTCTTTCTTTGGTCTGTGAAAGAAATTCTTCTAGACTGAGAGGATTTTTTAATTTTATTACAATTCAGATTACCCCTTTTGGGAACTGGATCTCCCCCACATTAAAAACCGACCTTATGTCTAACTCCGCCCTTGTAAGGGGGGTGGGCAAATAAACAAGAATAATAATAAACTGGCATTATTTGGATCCTTCACTCGACACGTTCTCATCTTCTCAAGATGTTAAATTCAATTTTTGTGTGACATGTTTTGTCTTATTAAATTGTTAGGTGAAAGTAGGGAATAGTTTCTAAAACTAAAAAGACCCCCCCCCCTGTTAAGAATGGGTTTCTAATTAATAACGTTATTATTTCAGCACGGTCCGTATTCTGCATAAGTATCAAAAGAGTATAAACATCAAGAATTAAAAAGAACACAATTAGATTTTCTGTTGTTTATTTATTTATTTACTTTATCTAATAGGTCCCGCACTATCAACCAAACTCCAACTTCTGTCCCATCGATGAAAAGTATTTCAATGGAGAGTGCTCCAACGAACTCTAAGCTCTTGTATCCCCCTCGACGTAAACACTTCCGACTAACCTAACAAGCAGCAAAATCCCACCCCATCTCTACGGTGTAGGGGTGGGATTTTGCTGGATTTAGCCGGACAGCCTTCTATTCAAACAGCTTTTTCTCTCTAACTGCTAGACTTTGGAATCCCCCACGGGTCCCTGCTTCCCTGAATGTACTGACATGCAGAAGTTCATGTATAATGAGAACAGACATCTTGCTGTTCAACTCCCTACTTAGAATGCCTGCAAATCTTGCCTTAAATAGTGGCCTCTTACATCCAAGTGGCACTGTGCTTTGCTTGGAGTGAAAAAGCAATTTTAAAAAATCTGAAGTATCCTAGATTATGAGCTGGATTTTTTTTTTCACAGGTAACAGCAACCAGTTAAAATAATAATAAGTTTTTTTTTTTATTTATTTTTTTAAACTTTACAAAAGGAGAGTTACCATAACATCAACACGATCAGTTATGAATCCTAAGTAGATACAAAAGAGCAAGAAAAAATTATTAAAAAATAATAATTTCCTTTTCTCTTTCTTCAAAGTTACACAACTCGAAACAAATCATAAGCTCTTCATTTTCCAAAAAGACATTTACCAGAATTAAAAATCTTAAAAGCAAGACTACAAGCTCATCAAGTTAAGTGTTGTTAAGCCAATCATCAAGATTACAGAATTAATGGTCATTCAATAAAATAATTATCTAAAAAAAAAACAACAACAAAAACTAATATACAATTGTAATTTTTAAGAATCGTTTGCCAATTAGTAAATTTATGTATCACTAATCAACTAACCACATTTTCTCAATGACTTTTTTTTTCTTCAATTAAGCAGTTTTTCGCTTATGCTAATTGCATAGAATATTGTATGCATTTATATTTTTTGAGGCAGTTGATCGCTTAATGAGAGAAATCGGTGGAGAATGGTCGTGTAATTTTCTGCGCCTGGTTCTAGATGAAAAAATATAATAACAAAAGAAAAAATAAGCAGAATTAAAGACGTCGTTCTTTTACGGTTTGGTTTATCGTGGACATTTGAGATTTTTTTTTTTCTTCTTCTTAAAACTACTCGCGAATTCTTCACAAATTGCCTGGCAAAGATTTTCAGAGCAAATGCTTTAAGATGGCCGGTGTAAAGAGATCTACTTTCTTAGTAAGTGGCACTCGGAAAGCTGATAAGCTATATTCGAATTTGAGACACAGAAATGAAACAATAACAGAAAAAAAGACAAAAGCATGTCAAATTTAATGAACGAAAAAAAAAAGAAAAAGAAAACACTGAATATTGCGTCAGATCTAAAGTTCTTGATAACAAAATAACGTACTTCATTTTAACGTACACAGGCAGTGCACTTGTTCATTCTTACGAAAGACTATAAGGAATGGAAACGATTTATACTTTTATCAATGAGTCGATGCTACTGAAAATTTGTCTACCCACCCCTCCAATCGAATTCCCTCTCGTCGTCTGTGTAGCAGCGCACGTGTTGAAGCCCCTTTTCCAACTTGAGCGCCGCCATGTTGGATATAGTATGTTATAATGAATGACATGCTATATTATTGTCAATGAGGTTGGGATAGGAAGAGGTAAAAAAGTAATAATAAATAAATAATAATTGTATTGGGACAGTGGAACTTATATATATATATATATATATATATATATATATATATATATATATATATATATATATATACTAGCAGAGAAACCCGACGTTGCCCGGATTGAATGATGGTCAACGAATGTTTCACACTTCCACATTTTTATTGTTATCTAAATCAGTGAAATCGTCCATTTCTTTCAGTTAAATCGATTGATTGCCTGCTCTAATTGGGGGCACATCGCGGTGCACCGGGAAAAAGCTTCCACTACGTCCCCGTGGTGACTTAATTTACAATAAATTGTAGTCTAAATTGCACAGTAAAGAACCTACTATTGACTTCATAAATTATATATATATATATATATATATATATATATATATATATATATATATATATATATAATAGCTTAAATTAAATTTTAAAATGCAAAAGGCAAGTGTAATGATTCAGTTGTGCTCTAAACAGATACATTCAGTTCGAACGCGCCCCTGTCATATAAAAGAAGCTTGTGTTGATTTTATACGCCGAACACATTTATTGGTACGGTGATAAAATTCTTAAATGCACTTGTGATGTTAATTTGTGAAAATGTGATAATTTTTATCAAAAACGGACTGTTCCATTTTTAATGTTTTTCTTTTCGATTATTGTTTTTCGATAATTGTTGGAGACGTTCCGATACAAACCCTATCTAAGAACACTCCAGATGAAATGCGTGTGTATATGTATATATATATATATTCATGTATATATACATATATATGTATATACATATACATATGTATATACATATATATTCATGTATATATACAAGTATATATGCATATATATATACATATATATACACACACATATATATAAACACTTATATATGCACCTACATGTATAGTCTGTTTATTGTCCAATTTAATGTATTTATTCAAACCAAGCGATACAACAGGTATATATATATATATATATATATATATATATATATGTATATATGTACATATACATATATACATATACATATATATATATGTATATATATGTATATATATACATATACATATATATATATGTATATATACACATATATATACATATATATATATGTATATATACATATATATATATGTATATATATGTATATATATATATATATATACATATACATATATATATATATGTATTGTTAAGAGAAACATTTTCACACCCTTCATATATATCAATTAAGCAGACACCCCTGTCCCACACCCAATCCTTAGCAGACGGAGTCAAAATGAGGCTGGCCGAGCGACCTAGATTTCTACACCCACGCAATGACCTTCAACTGTCGCCAACAAGAAAAACGCGGGAGAATCAAGGCAGTTCGACGAAGGCGGTGGACACGGAAACATGTGTGGGGGCATTCTGCTCGAAAAATGGAAACACCGCGGTTGATTCGCATGGTGAAAAAAAAAAAAGAAAAACATCTCGTCGACTCGTATCGTGCCACAAAGGAACAATATATACCCACCTTGGCACTAATCGATTGGAATTCACGCCGTGCTGATAAGGAATAACATATATCCACCTTAGCATAAATGGATTGGAATTTACGAGAATCGATCCTTCAAACCAGCACCTCATAAAAGGGAAAGAAGCTTCGGGTGAATTGAACGTCGACTCAACAAAAGAAGTTAAGTAACTCTTTCTAAATTGTTTTTGCTCGATCAATTATGTGAACTGTTGAGTGCCCCATGAAAAAAAGGGAAAAGGAAAAAGAAAAAAATGTGGAAAAGAAAAGCAACCCTCGAACTAAGGTTTTTTTTCTAAATGCTGAATCCCCCCCCCCTGTTGATCGGCCCATAAGTAACATATCATTGACTATAAAAACAGAAAAAAAGGAAGAAGAAAAAAAGGGGGAAGAAAAGAAAATAAAAAAAAATAGAGGAAAGAGGGAAAAACTATTTCTATATCTTTAGACTTTCAGTGTGACCCCCCCTCTCTGAGTATCACTCATATCTCGTTGATTCTCATCGAAGAGAACAAAAAGAACCTTCCTAAGACAATCGAAATATCACTCACCCCCCCCTCTCCTTGTCCCAAATCATTGTCTGCATGTATATATTCTTTTATTCTTTTTTTTTTCATGTTATTTCAGTTATGATTTCAGTTGCATGTTCTGTTTTCGTAGTTACATTTTACCTGGTTCAATTTGTTTAAATAAATTGTTGATTTAATAACTCTCATACCCGTGTCGACTTGTGTCTCTTTTGTTTGCCTTACATTGCCGCCCGTGAATGCCTCGAGTATATTCCACGACGATTCTGGTCTGAACCTGGACACTGTACCATAGAGACCGCATAATTTGCAGTCGGTACCCATCAAACTTTTCTTTTTCTTAAAACGCGTGCCCGGCCTTGGGATTTTCTCCGAGAACTCCAACCTTGGTACCGTACAGGGAGGTTCTCGTCAAGAAACAGGCTTGTGGTACCGTCACATGGGGGCTCTCCGGAGATCAGTTATACACCAAGCAAGTGTAATTTCCTTGCTTGAATAAAAAAATCAAAAAAAATCCTCGTGAACGTACTTGTGCATTATACACGGACGGTAGGGCAAAATGACGGACACCGACGAATTCCTTAAAAATCCATCCCCAGATAAATTATATAGATTAAAAAAAGATGATCTAATAGTAATAGGAAAGAAATTAGACCTAGAGGTTAGGGGAGCTATGAGGAAAAGCCAGTTAATGAGAATAATAGCTGAGCACATGGTAGACAATGACCGCTTCGATGAAGAAGTGCTGGAAGATTTACCGGCGGAGAAAACGACCATGACTCCTGATCAGGTCGAACTAGAGAAAGCCAGAATAATGGCGAAAGCCGAGGTAGAAAAAGCTCGAATCGAGCAAGAGATTAGGATGAGCGAATTAAGTATAGCTCACCAGCCACAGCAAGTCAGACAAAACAGATTCGACATAACTAAACAAGTGCGATTGGTCCCAAAATTTGTAGAAAAGGAGGCGGACGATTACTTTGTGCACTTCGAGAGAACCGCCCTAAATATGGGCTGGCCACAAGAGTGTTGGGCAATGCTGTTACAAACGGCATTAAGCGGTAAGGCCCAAAAGACATATGCGGCACTTCCAGCGGAAGACTGTGCCGATTACGAGGTAGTAAAAGAAGCAATTCTTAAAAGTTATGAACAAGCTTATCAACAGAAGTTCAGAAACTCAAAGAAAAGCGAGGGACAAACCTACGTAGAGTTCGTTAAACTCAAAGAGAATTATTTTGATCGGTGGTGCAATGCCAAAAACATAGAGGGTAACTTCAACAAATTGAAACAACTCATATTAATTGAGGAATTTCAAAACTGCATACCCGATGACATGAGGATACACCTGACCGACAAAAAGGCTGAAACAGCAATCGATATAGCCACGGCAGCCGACGAATACATATTGAGTCACAAGAGAAGCAGGGCAAAACTACAGGGACCCATGCAGTCACAGGTCAGGGAACATTGTGCAGTAAAGACACTGTACGAAAATCCACGAGTACCCATCAGAAATCCCCTCAACACAACCAACCGACCAGTACTGGGACGGGAAGCGAGACCTATAGTATGCTTCAACTGTGGGAAGCCAGGTCATGTAGCTGCAAAGTGTCAGGCGAAACGATTCACGGAGATGAATCGGAATACCCCAGCCAAACCACAAGGGGCGATATCTCAGGGAATAGATGAAACGTACGAACCCTTCATATCGAAAGGATATATCGCGCGAGATAAGGAAGGTCAAGGGGAACGCATTAACATTCTCAGGGACACGGGAGCATCCCAATCCCTAGTGAAAAGAGGATGCATGCCTAAAGAAGCAACAAGAGCCGCAGGTAGAGCGACCACGATAAGGGGCATAGGAAACAGACCCATAACGATTCCACTATTTAAAGTCCACTTAGTGTCGGATTGGGGCTCAGGAGAAATAACTGTAGGCGTAATTGACGAATTACCAATGACAGGGGTAGCCATGATACTAGGAAATGACATCGCGAAATATCAAGACGGGAAACCCATAGGGATGACCACAAGAAGTAGAGCGATAGAGAGGGGAAATGTAGAAGACAAGCCATCAGGGGAAAAGCAACCGAGACCGGTGGTAACACCCCAACCTTGTTTACCCGTGCCACGACAAGTGCTGATCAAGGAGCAACAGAATGACGGCGACCTAAAACCCTTATTCTGTCGGGTTGGAGAAGAATATCCTAACAAATCAAAAAGTCAATATTTCCTCAATAGGGGCGTACTAATGAGGAAATGGAATGCCCCCAAGACAAAGGGAGAGTCGGGAGATACTGTGCGGGAACAAGTAATGGTACCCGACATGTATCGAGAGGATATCATGAAAGTGGCACATGAGATACCACTGGCGGGCCACCTAGGTGTCAACAAGACCCTAGAAAAGTTGACCAGACATTTCTACTGGCCAGGAATCGTGGGAGATGTCAAAACGTTCTGTAGAACTTGTGGGACGTGCCAAAACACTGGAAAACCCAACCAGAATATTCCCCCGGCCCCACTCCAACCTATACCGGCAGTGGAAGAACCGTTTAGTAGGGTAATAGTGGACTGTGTAGGACCCTACCCAAAACCAAAACAGGACACAAATTTATATTAACTATAATGTGCGCGTCCACAAGGTTTCCAGAGGCGATCCCACTGCGCAACATATCAACGAAAAAGGTGGTAGATGCCCTGATAAACTTTTTCACTAAAATGGGGCTACCCAGAACCATACAGACAGACCAAGGATCTAATTTTATGTCGAGGCTATTCGAGCAGGCTACGGAGCAACTGGGAATCACCCACATAAAATCCAGCGCTTATCACCCTCAATCGCAGGGGGCTCTGGAACGCTTCCACGCCACCCTGAAAACCATGCTCAGGGGCTATTGTATGGAACACGATGCCGAATGGGATCAGGGGATCCCATTTGTGCTTTTCGCAGCTCGAGAAGCCGTCCAAGACTCGTTGGGGTTCAGTCCCTTCGATCTAGTCTTCGGTCATCAGGTACGAGGACCATTAAAAATGATAAAAGAGAAATGGGTCAGCGATGAACCCTTGCCAAATAACATGACGGATTACGTCACTAAAATGCGACAAACCTTAGCCGAAACACGGAAGTTAGCTAAGACCCACCTAGAAAGTAGTCAGAGGGTCATGAAGACCACATACGATAAAAAGGCAGTAGATAGAAAGTTCGAAGAAGGAGAGGAAGTGTTAGTACTCATACCCCTGAATGGTCAACCATTCAAGTCGAAATATCAGGGACCGTACACAATTACTGAAAAGATAAACCCACTAAAGTATAAGATATCTACCCCCAAGCGTAGAAACAAAACTCAAGTATGTCATGTGAACATGATGAAAAAATATTTCAGGAGGGCGGGAGAAAAATCAATATTGACAGCACAGTGTCACCATGAAGCTGTAAGTGATGAGTACCCCGAAAGAGATCTTCCTGTAGAAAAGGACCCACCCATTAAGTTAAAGAATTCGGAGATAATGAGTAACCTAGGGTGCAAACTTGCACACTTACCACCGAAAGAAGGGCAAAAGTTACAAGGAATGGTAACAGAATATAGCGACCTATTTGCTGACGCACCTACGCGCACAAGAGCAATAGTGCACGACGTTGAGCTAAAGGAGAGCGAACCAATTAAACAACATCCGTATCGCATAAGTCCGAAGAAATTAGAGATAATGAAAACGGAGATAGACTACATGCTCGAACACGAGATAATAGAGCCCAGTCAAAGTGAATGGGCATCACCGTACGTGCTGGTCGATAAACTGGACAGAACAGTGAGATTCTGTACAGATTATCGCAGAGTGAACGCGATAACCAAGGCAGACGCATACCCTATGCCACGAATAGACGACTGTATAGATAAGATAGGACATGCCAAATACATCACCAAATGCGACCTTCTTAAGGGATACTGGGCAGTGCCTCTAACCGAGAGAGCCAAGCAAATATCGGCGTTTGTAACCCCAGAAGGAGCATACCAATATCGCGTAATGCCATTTGGGATGAAGAATTCCCAAGCAACATTTGTAAGACTGATGAACACATGCCTTGCTGGGATTAAAAACGTAGATACATATGTCGATGACATAGTCATTTACAATGACACATGGGCAGAACATATCGAAACAATTGAAAAAGTATTTAAGAGGTTAAGAACGGCCAAATTAACCATAAACTTAGCTAAAACAGAGTTCTGCCAGGCCGAGGTCAAATATCTAGGGCATGTGGTTGGCCATGGGAAGATCACCCCAGCAAAGGCCAAAGTAGAAGAGATAAAGAATTATCCCATACCAAAAAATGTTAGGAGTTTAAGGAGATTCCTGGGCATGGCAGGGTATTACCGCCGGTTCTGCAGGAATTTTGCATGTCTCACTGCGCCACTGACAGAGCTGTTGAAAAAGCACAAGCGATTTCAATGGACACCCGAATGTCAAGAAGCAGCTGAGAAGATCAAGCTAATGTTAAGCAGCGAGCCAGTGTTAAAGGCTCCATCGTTTGACAAACCCTTCAGTGTGGCGGTAGATGCCAGCAATAGCGGGATAGGAGCAGTACTGTTACAAATGGGGGAGGATGATCAACTACACCCAGTCAGTTACTACTCAAAGAAACTGAGCAAGTTTCAAAAATCCTACTCCACAATAGAGAAGGAAGCTTTGGCGTTAGTGATGAGTTTATCTCATTTTGAAGTCTATGTATCCTCGGTGCATGGCCCGACTATCCTGTACACAGACCACAACCCATTGATATACGTCAATAGAATGAAAAATAAAAACCGGCGAGTACTCTCCTGGAGTCTCATATTGCAGGAATTCGACCTAGACATCAGACACGTAAGGGGTCGGGATAACGTAATAGCGGACGCCTTATCACGTAGATTCGAAACAGAAAGGGAAGAAAAGGGGCGGGGGGGGGAATTCATAAAATAGCTGTAGGAAAAAGTGATGGAAACTCCACGAACATCATTTCTTTAGAGTGACACAAGTTGGTGTCCTTAATCTCAAATATTATTTTCTTGTCTCATACGAGTAATTTTATTTTAAATACATATAAATATAAAAAAAAAAGAGGAAAAATTCTTTTTTTTTTCTCTTATGGAGGAAGGTGTTAAGAGAAACATTTTCACATCCTTCATATATATCAATTAAGCAGACACCCCTTCCCACACCCAATCCTTAGCAGACGGAGTCAAAATGAGGCTGGCCGAGCGACCTAGATTTCTACACCCACGCAATGACCTTCAACTGTCGCCAACAAGAAAAACGCGGGAGAATCAAGGCAGTTCGACGAAGGCGGTGGACACGGAAACATGTGTGGGGGCATTCTGCTCGAAAAATGGAAACACCGCGGTTGATTCGCATGGTGAAAAAAAAAAAAAAGAAAAACATCTTGTCGACTCGTATCGTGCCACAAAGGAACAATATATCCCCACCTTGGCACTAATCGATTGGAATTCACGCCGTGCTGATAAGGAATAACATATATCCACCTTAGCATAAATGGATTGGAATTTACGAGAATCGATCCTTCAAACCAGCACCTCATAAAAGGGAAAGAAGCTTCGGGTGAATTGAACGTCGACTCAACAAAAGAAGTTAAGTAACTCTTTCTAAATTGTTTTTGCTCGATCAATTATGTGAACTGTTGAGTGCCCCATGAAAAAAAAGGGAAAAGGAAAAAGAAAAAAATGTGGAAAAGAAAAGCAACCCTCGAACTAAGGTTTTTTTTCTAAATGCTGAATCCCCCCCCCTGTTGATCGGCCCATAAGTAACATATCATTGACTATAAAAAAAAGAAAAAAAGGAAGAAGAAAAAAAAAGGGGGAAGAAAAGAAAATAAAAAAAATAGAGGAAAGAGGGAAAAACTATTTCTATATCTTGAGACTTTCAGTGTGACCCCCACCTCTCTGAGTATCACTCATATCTCGTTGATTCTCATCGAAGAGAACAAAAAGAACCTTCCTAAGACAATCGAAATATCACTCACCCCCCTCCCTCTCCTTGTCCCAAATCATTGTCTGCATGTATATATTCTTTTATTCTTTTTTTTTTCATGTTATTTCAGTTATGATTTCAGTTGCATGTTCTGTTTTCGTAGTTACATTTTACCTGGTTCAATTTGTTTAAATAAATTGTTGATTTAATAACTCTCATACCCGTGTCGACTTGTGTCTCTTTTGTTTGCCTTACATTGCCGCCCGTGAATGCCTCGAGTATATTCCACGACGATTCTGGTCTGAACCTGGACACTGTACCATAGAGACCGCATAATTTGCAGTCGGTACCCGTCAAACTTTTCTTTTTCTTAAAACGCGTGCCCGGCCTTGGGATTTTCTCCGAGAACTCCAACCTTGGTACCGTACAGGGAGGTTCTCGTCAAGAAACAGGCTTGTGGTACCGTCACAGTATATATATGTATATATATATACATATATATATATATACATACATACATATACATATATATTTATATAGATGTTTTTTATTTGTTTTTGTTAGTGATACTTTCTTGAATTAATTCAATTATTTATACGACAGTGCATTTTTACCTAAATGCATGCATTGGGAATAATTGTTCCTTTGACCAGTTGGGTAACCCCTTAATGGGGAGCGGCATATATATTATTTTTAAAGTATCACTAACAAAAACAAATAAAAAACATCTACAGAAAAGTGATACACTTAGTAGTCCTGCGAGGTTAGCCGCGTGGTAGTGGTTTAGGCTACTTATCACGAGGTCCCGATTTCGAATCCCGCTGATGAGTTGGATAATTATATTTTAAAAATGGATGGATGAAACGCGGAATATTCTGTGTAGCTTAATCGCCATATATATATTTAATTTACTACTACTATATACACATATATCTATACACACACACTTATATATATATATCCACACACTTAAAAAAATTCAAAAAAAAAGTTTACAGGGGTTTTTGATATAGATGTACATAAGAATACTTTGATAAGTATGTTTCAACTTAAATAGGGATGGTATAATAAAATTGTGGGGTCTGCGTTCGCGCCTGTAATCCATGGAAATATAGCACAAACTTTAACAAAGACTTTTCATATCTATTTGCGTAAGTATACTTTGATAATTATGTTTCAGTTTGAAGAAATATAGTATAATAAAATTATTGGGTATTCGTTCGCGCCTGACCTC
Source organism: Euprymna scolopes (assembly GCF_053919585.1). Classification (NCBI taxonomy): domain Eukaryota; kingdom Metazoa; phylum Mollusca; class Cephalopoda; order Sepiida; family Sepiolidae; genus Euprymna; species Euprymna scolopes. The sequence continues at coordinate 99,720,234 of NC_136510.1, read as the reverse complement.
TATAGAATGTAAATATGTCACAAAGTTTAACAAGGTTTTTTTTTAAATGGGTGAGGGTTCACAATAAAACCTTAACTTTAATCTTAATTCACGTTAGTTTTTATTTTTTTTTTTAGTTGAATCATATTGTGTCGAATACATTCACCTCATAAATTCACGTTCTTATTAAAGTGAAAGACAAAAAAAAAGTCGGAACTTTAGACAATTTTCGACACAAATTTTGCATAACTCTGTTTCTTTCCTTCTCCACTTGCACGTGGCACTCTTTCGAAAATAGATAAATAGATAAATAATAAAAAATAAGAACGTTACTTGTTATCGTGTCAAAAGAAGGAAAAAATCCTGCTCATGTGATTACGTGTCTTTTTAAAAACATTTACATAACCTTTTTATCTGTTTACGCTTTCTTTTTGTCAGTGGACTAGAAAGAATTCAGTTGATTACAACCCTTTTTGCATGTTCTTTACATTACAATAGTACAGCCCTGTATCCGACGGCGCAATACTACACCGTTCAATACTGTAAAACTGAAACGAAGCTGTTCTGCTTGAAAAGGGCGCCATTTTCTTATTCATATTTATATCGATTCTTTGCTTTAAAAAACTCAAGTAATTACGTGTTTACTTTTTTAATATCCCATTTTGCTGTTTCGGATAATTTTACTAAAGTAAGTAAAGCTTCATTATTTTTCAAAACTGTTTTTGTTTCTTTGTTTTTCGATATTTCGTCGATATTATTTAGTAAGAGTGTTTAGCAGAAAAGCCAATAAACGACTACCCGAAAAAATAAATATACAAGTAATATATTTACCATAGTCAATAAAAGTTCAGTTCATGTTTTTTTTGTTTTTGTTGTAAATAGTTTTTAATGTTCTTTACTTGAAATAATTTCAGCGAACCGAAATTAAAACGAAATTTGAGGCGATAACTACTTAAATTACTTTTTATATTAATTACACATGCCATAATCGAATATTCCTCAAGCACAAAATAACGGAAAACATTAAAATATGTTTGTAAATATTCCTTACGTTGACGGAACACTCTTAAATTGTTAACACAGAATGCTCAAGTGCCCCTCCTTCAAATTGAAAACGGCGCTCTCCATTTCAAAGTCGCTGCCATTTTGATTTTTTTTTTTTTTTTTTCGAACCGGTTCGTGAATTAAAAAAAAATTTTTTTTTACAAACTACTTAAAAATACAAACCAATGAACTTTTCTACCATAAAAGTAATTTTTATTGACTATCGTAACATTTATTTCTTGTATATTTATATTATTATATATATAATATTTTCTCTTTGTAAGGAAACATCATTTTGTTGGTCACTCTTGGCTGCGAATGGAAACAAAGTTGATATAAAAAATATATTTTCGCGAAAATTATCTTTACTTTCATCATATTTTGCTTAGGGTAAAATTTTTGAGTATCAAAACCTATCTCTTTACAACGCCCTCCTTTTCATAACCTATCATACTTTCATCAATCACAGTCCATTTTCTGTAGGCTGTTTTTGAACCCAGTCAACGACGCGTAACTCTGGTAATATATATATATATACTAGCAGTTCAGTCTGGCTTTGCTCGGGCCGTAGGTACTGTTTATAACTTTATGTACATATGTACCGTAATGCCTTTCTATATAATAGGCTTCTTTAACTGCCATAGAGAACAGTTGGTAGATAAAGCAGAGGTCAATGTTTTTAACTTTGACCCTAATTTTTACCCTGTAACATTTATTGTTTTTGACTCAAATCAAATTAAAATGTTTGACCCATGTCCAAGTAACCTACATCTAAAAATTTCAAGTTTAGACCCAAAATTGGTGGTGGAATTGATAGAGTCTGCAAAGGTCAACTCTTTCAACTCTGACCTCTTGGCAGCGAAATTTTCGTCTAAAAACTGATTAAAAAGCTTGCCCTATGTCTGAATACACTTTATGTAAAATTTCAAATGTTTAGACTAAAAATTGGCTGAGTAATTTCGTAGAGACGGCAGAGGTCAGTTTTTTAAAAACTTTGACCCCAATTATGAACTCTTAACATTTACTGTTTTAGGCTCAAATCAAATTATAAAGTTAGATCCATGTCCAATGAACCTATATCTAAATTTTCAAGTGTTTAGACCCAAAATTAGCGGAAGAGTTTGGTAGAGTTCTGAAAGGTCAAATCGTTGAACTTTGTCCCCTTAACAGCAAAATTTCTGGTCGAAACCTGATTAAGAAGATTTTCCCAAATCTCAATACTCCGTATGTCAAATTTGGAATATGTAGACCGAAAATTGAGAGAGTTATTGCTTAGGAAAATGTACACAGACAGACAAACACATACACAGACACGTTCACTTTTATAGATATACATTTTCACTTATATATATATATATATGTACTAGCATTTCAGCCCGGCGTTACCTGGGTGTTTGGAGATGTATGCTAAGCAAAAAACAAAAAAAAAAAAAAGTCAATTTTTTTTAACTTTGACCCTATTATAACCCCTTAAAATTTATTGTTTTATGCTTAAATCAAGTTATTAAGTTAGATCCATGTCCAAGGAAACTATATCTAAAATTTCAAGTGTTTAGACCCAAAATTGTCAGAGGAGTTTGGTAGAGTTCTCAAAGGTCAAATCGTTGAACTTTGTCCCCTTAACAGCAAAATTTCTGGCCGAAAACTGATCACGTAGATTTTCCCAAACCTCAGTACCCTGTGTATCAAATTTCGAGTGTGTAGACTAAAAATTGAGAGAGTTATTGCGTAGGGAAATGTACACACACAGACACATACACAGGGTGAAGATCAAAGTGTAGTATCTGTTCTTCAAGTGCTGCACTTCATTTTCTTGTTCTCTTTCGGTGGAGGAGAAATCCTTCACGACTGAGACAATTTTTATTTTTGTACCTTTTCTCCACTTTAAAAAAACGACCCTAGTGTCTTACTCTGTCCCGCGGGGAGGCATAGTAAATAGGTACACAGGAACGTTCACTTTTATATATATATATATATATATATATGCGAAGCTCGTTGTTTTTTTGTTTACAAACAGGCAGTTTGAGCACTGTAAAAGTGGTGACGGATGTCTATTTAAATAGACATTCTGACGAGTTATTTGCGGGCGTCGCTTCTGTGGTGGAGTGGGAGAACTGCCGACTGTCAACACAACGGGTCTAGCTTCAATCCTTAGCTTGAGAGAGATGCTAGTCTAGCGACACTGATGAGTTGTGATACAATGAAACATGACTGTATGTCGATGACTACAAATATATATATATATATATATATTTGTAGTCATCACACTGGTACTAGCAGATCAGGCTGTCTGAAGATATTGGCTTCCTGAGATAAAATACACCTTACATTGATGTTTTTGTTTTTCTATTCCCTCTGGCAAAACTTAATTATGTCTTGCAAAACCATAAATAAAAACAACAGACCACCTTTTCCAACTTTTTCCTTTTCCTTTTTCATCCCCCCCTCCCAACTACTTGACTGGCTTCCTAACTTAAAATGTACCAAACATTAATACTGTAACCCTTTTTCTTCTCCAATAGCAAATCTCTTTCATGTTCTGGAGTGCAGAGAACAAAAACAACAAAATCCACTATAAAACAACCAAACCAAACACTACAAACTAGTTATTTTTTTTTCTTTTTCACAGTACGGGTTCGAGCCTGCCTGCCTGCCTACTACCACTTTTTTTTTTTTTGCTCAACACACACCTCCAAACACCCAGGCACCCAGGCTAGTCTATAAGATATATATGCACGTTTGAAAGTTGCACACACACACCTGAGGAAGGGAAGACATCCCGAAATATAGCATCATGCACACACCACCTGACTGCCAAAAAACTTGAATGCAACATGAATAACACTACTAGATTCAGCAGTAATTAACCCAAAATGTGTCGATATGCCGTAAAACAAAACAACCAAACTAAACCAAACTAAATATATATGCATTAATGTCCGTTTGTTTGTAAACAAACTAGCAGTTTGAGCACTGTGAAGTGATGGGCAAGTGCGTCTTTAATATACACTCGATGAGGGACATTTGCGTGCACCAATTCGTAGTCATGTGGGTAGAGCTGCCGACTGTCAACTCGATGGTTGTAGGTTCGATCCACTGCTGGGGAAAGGTGCTTGTCTAGCCAAACTGATGAGTTGTGATACAACGGAACAGTACTGTATGTGTATATAATCATCCACATACAGTACAATACATATGTATATATATATATATATATATATATATGTGTGTGTGTGTGTGTGTGTACTCTTATACATACATATATATGTGTGTGTGTGTGTACTCTTATACATACCTACGTACACACACATATATATATATATATATATAAAATAAATTTTTCTTAATTATATTTTGTCTCGGCAGCCGTGTCAAACGCTTATCTTATTTTTCTTTTATTAATATTATTGGAATTTTCCTCCCTTTAACTTGTACATATTTGTGAATTATTCCATGGATTTCGGCCTTTTGGATTATTTTGGACCTTCTTCTAATTACGTGATTTCCTTGAATTTTACTTGTGCGAATGGAATTTTAATTAACTTTTTTGGATTTATATTTTTGGATTTTACCGTCAGTTGATAATTTACCTTTCACCAGACTATCCATTCACGTGAGATCATCTTTTTTTTTCACCATATTCCCTCTGCTTCACTTTTTATTATCAAGTAAGATCTTTGACTTACTTGCAGTTTCATCAAATATTTTTGTATGCAAAATCCGATCCCGCATTTTGCTAATTCCTACCCTCTGATGAGAAGGAAAGTATTTCTTTGAAACTCCGCAGATTTAGGACTATCCACTTTTCTAGTGTTTCCTTTTCAGATTAATATGTTTTTAACTCTTTTTTAAAGTGTTTTTAATATGTGTTATTAACTATTTGCTCTTATATATATATATATATATATATATATATATATATATATATATATATATATATATATATATACGTATGTACATACGTATGTATGTAAGTCTAAGAGCAGATGTTTAAGTGTATGAGTATAAGAGAATGTATTGACAAATGTATCGATGTATCGACCGTTAATAAGAATGTAGGAATGTTTCTACAGCTGTAAAAATATAGAGAATAGAAAATAAAATGTTGACATGGTTTGGTCAAGTTCATTGCAAAGTCATCATGTTCAGATTGTCATTCTAAACCGTCGCAAATAAAGGGGAGAGGGGGGGGGTAAAAAGGGGAGGTTAAAAAAGGGGAGGTAAAAAAAAGGGTGAATAAACAGATTTGAAAGATGTTTCATTTCTCGGTTGAATCATCTGAAGAATAAGGCCGATTTCTCGAGGTTTAATTGAAAAATGCCATTCGTTTCTTATTTCAATCACATGACAAAATATACGGAAAGAATCATCACACCGACATAAACGGTTTTGTCTGTCGGTCAGCCATGCTTCAGTTTGAAATCGAATTTTTATTGAAATAGAATTTTACTTGGTCTGTCCCATGTAATTTTAAAATAACATTCCTTACTCGTAAATAGCATTTTCAACTAAAGTTTGAAATGGCATTTTCTTAGGTATGTCATACTTATGTTTGAAATAGTATTTTTATTTATCTGTCCCACAAGTTTAAAATAATATTCTCCTTTGTTTGTCTCATTTAAGTTTGAAACAGCATTTAATGTTATCTATCCTCTTTAAGTTTAAAATAATAGTTTAGTTTGTTTCATTTTAGTTTAAAAAAAGCATTTTCTTTTTCCGTCCAATTTTAGTTTAAAATAGCATTTTATTAGTTTGTCCCATTTACGTTTGAAACAGCATTTCTCTTTGTCTGTTCAATTTTAATTGGAAATAGTATTTTGCTTTGTCTGTCTCGTTTAAGTTTGAAATAGCATTCCTCTTTGTCTGTCTAATTTTAGTGTAAAATAGCATTTCATTTGTTTGCCCCATTTCCTTTATCTCTCCAGTTTCAATTTGAAATAGCATTTTGCTTTGTCTCATTTAAGTTTGAAATAGCATTCTCTTTTGTCTGTCTGATTTAGTTTAAAATAGCATTTTATTTGTTTGTCCCATTTATGTTAGAAATAGCATTTTTCTTTGTCTGTTCAATTTCAATTTAAAATAGCATTTTGCTTTGTCTGTTCAATTTCAATTTAAAATAGCATTTTCCTTTGTCTGTTCAATTTCAATTTAAAATAGCATTTTGCTTTGTCTGTTCAATTTCAATTTAAAATAGCATTTTCTTTTGTCTGTTCAATTTCAATTTAAAATAGCATTTTGCTTTGTCTGTTCAATTTCAATTTAAAATAGCATTTTGCTTTGTCTGTTCAATTTCAATTTAAAATAGCATTTTGCTTTGTCTGTTCAATTTCAATTTAAAATAGCAGTTTGCTTTGTCTGTTCAATTTCAATTTAAAATAACATTTTCCTTTGTCTGTTCAATTTTAATTTAAAATAGCATTTTGCTTTGTTTTTCCCATTTAAGTTTGAAATAGTATTTTCCTTTGTCCGTCTAATTTCAATTTAAAATAGCATTTTCCTTTGTCCGTTTCACGTCTGTCCGACATAAGCTTAAGATAGCATTTTAATCACTAAATATTCAGATTGAATGGCCGCATCTGTTCTTCTTTTACATTCGCTCTTGTTGACATTACTCTTAACATGGTACGTGTACTAGGCTTAAGCAAACCAATCAACATGCTCTAGGCTCACTTCTTTCTCTCTCTCTCTCTCCCTCTTTCTTTCTTATGGCGGCCATATTGCAACTTTGTTTGAATTGGTGCCACTGATAAGTGGACAAAATAAAAGCAATGACAGCAATGCATACTCCTTATACATGAGCATGAGTCAATAGATCGACCAGTTCTAATTTTAATAACACGTTCTTGCAAGATATATCTATAAAAGTGAAAGTGTCTGCCTGTCTGTGTGTCGGTGTGTACATTTCCCCACGTAATAACTCTGTCAATTTTTTCGTCTACAGACTCGAAATTCGATATACAGGGTACTGAGATTTGGGAAAATTTATGTGATCGGTTTTCGGCCAAAAATTTGGCTGTTAACGAGTCAAAGTTCAACGATTTGACATTTGAGAACTCTACCAAACTCCTCCGCCAATTTTGGGTCTAAACACTTGAAATTTTAGATATAGTTTCCTTGGACATGGATCTAACTTAATAAATTTAGTTGATCCAAAACAATAAATTTCAAGGGGTCATAATAGGGGGCAAAGTTTAAAAAATTGACCGTTTTTTTTTTTTGCTCAGCATACACCTCCAAACACCCGGGCAACGCCGGGCTAAAATGCTAGTATATATATATATATATATATATATATATATATATATATATATATATATATAATGAAATAAGAATTACAATTAAGTTTAGCAAGATAATCCAAGATGGAAAATCTAAGGTATATTATAAATATTAAAGAGTTAATATTTATAAAGTAATCTCAACCAGATGTAAAAGCTTCATAAAACCAAATAGGAAATAGAGCTTATAATAAGTGCTTATATATATATATATATATATATATATATATATATATATATATATATATATATATATACTAGCAAAGTCCCAACCTTAACCTTTGACCTTGATCTTGAAAAATGGTGTGCACCATTCCTAGGTGAGTGAATATCACTGTGCCAGGTTTTATCATGATCGGTCCAGTAGTGGGGCTGTAGGAGAGTTGTACACAGACACACACGAACGATAATACTTTATATATATAACAAATACATAACAAAAGTCTATATTCCAACACACACACACACACACACACACACACACACATATATATATGTGTGTGTGTGTGTGTATGTTCGCATATATTCTGAAAGAAAGTTATATTAAAATCAGAATTGGTCTCTCTCTCTCTCTCTATATATATATATATATATATATACATATATATATATATATACACACACGCACCACACGCACAAAATTCCAAAATTTAACGGTTTAAAGCCAAACAAGTGCAGAATCTCATTAAATAAATAAACATATTTATTACAATTAAATTCGATATTTCGATTCATACCAGAATCTTCATCAGGGAAATGCAGCATCTTCTTTCAGATGTTGTATAATGTTTTCAATATCCGACACAGTAGAAACGCCAATCGAGCGTGTATATGTTAAGTAATAGAAAGTTCACCATTTATAGTAAACACTAGTGATATGAAATACAAAATTTAAAAAATTAACAGTTTAAAGCCACACAAGTGCAGAATCTCACCACTGAAGACAATTTCATTTCTGAGGAGTCCAGTGGAGGCCGATACTGGTCATAGCCAACAATGAACACTGGAAACCGACAATGATAGTTGAAAAAACAGTCGGTGTCTACTAGTAAATGCAAAACAGCACTAACCACTAGTACCGCCACAAACATCCAGTGACAGCCAGTCGTCAACAATGCCCGATTGTTGAAGACAGACGATTTCAGTTCAGAGCAGTCCAATAAGTGCCAACACTGATCATGGCTGCCAATGACTGCCATTTGCAAAGACATCCAGTGTTCACCAGTACCCACAAGTAATCACCCCAACCCAACACTAATCATCAGTAACTTGTAGTGCAAACAATGACAGCCAGTGACTTTTAGCTGCCACTGCCAGACAATATCTGACAGTGGAAGCCAGATGATTTTATTTTGGCCACGGCCGCCAGTGCCAGCTATTTTCCAGGGCTGACTTCCATAGTTTAATTTTACACGGGAGGGGGGGGGGGGCTTTTTATCGAATCTGTTCTGGTTTTGTGCCATACTTTCCCTATGCAACACTGGTACACAGGTCATGCTAAAGTATTATATTTTAAATAATATATATATGTTTTATTAACTGTTTGCTCGTATATATATATATATATATATATATATATATATATATATATATATAGTATTTATTATTTTTAAAAACAATACTGTTTTTAAAAATAATAAATAAAATAATAAATAAATAAAAATGTTATATACGTCCAAACAAATTAAAGGGCTACTTTCTAAGTAAATAAAAAAGAAAAATGAGCTTCAAAGCGAAGCCAATATCAACCGTATTTATCGCTTGAAATAACAACAATAACAAATATATATATATTATATATATATATATATATATATATATATATATATATATATATATATATATTATATATATATAGAATGTAAATTATTTCACTACACTGATGAAGACCGAAGGATCAGTCGAAAATTTTGTACTTGTAAAAAAAGTTTTTTTCATTTTTTTCATAATATTTTTTTATTCCTGCGCGTCACCAATAGAAAACAAATTAAAAAAAAGTTATAAACTGTTATACTTTTCGTGTGTCTTTTATACACACACACATTATATATATATATATATATATATATATATATATATATATATATATATATTATATATATATATACTAGCAGAAGTACTCGTCATTGACTGGGTTCAAAAACAGCCTACAGAAAATGGACTATGATTGATGAAAGTATGATAGGTTATGAAAAGGAGGGCGTTGTAAAGAGATAGGTTTTGATACTCAAAAATTTTACCCTAAGCAAATTATGATGAAAATTGAGATAATTTTCGCGAAAATATATTTTTTATATCAACTTTGTTTTCATTTGTAGCCAAGAGTGACCAACAAAATGATGTTTCCTTACAAAGAGAAAATGTTATATATATAATAATATAAATATACAAGAAATAAATGTTACCATAGTCAATAAAAGTTACTTTTATGGTAGAAAAGTTCATTGGTTATTATTTTTAAGTAGTTTGTAAGAAAAAAAATTTTTTTTTTAATTCACGAACCAGTTGAAAAAAAAAATCAAAATGGCAGCAACTTTTAAATAGAGAGCGCCGTTTTTAATTTGAAGGAATATTCATTTCGAACACGCCCCTGTCATATCAAAGAACCTACTGTTGATATTATATACCTGGCCTTACTAATTGTGTGGTAACAATGACTTGAATTTAAGTTTAAAATGAACAGGTCAAGTATCATGGTTCAATTGTGCTTTAAACAGAAACCATGTCATATAAAAGAACCTACTGTTGATTTTATACAGAGAGCTTTTCGGCTTGTGTGGTAATAAAATTTCTCAACTGAACTTGTAATGTTAGGCTGTATAAGCTGTTAACTTTGGTCAAAATCGCCCGTTTCTTTTTTTTATCGGATTATTATCAATACTTATCGAAGACATTCCAATGTAAAGCCAATCTAAGAACACTGCCAGATAGATAAAGCACCTTCGTGTGTAATTTCATAAGAATTGATTCAGTCGTTTTCGAGTCTATAGGGAGCAAACTCACACACCTTGATTCGTCTATAACATAATCTCCTTTTTAAAGTCTTTATTTTCCCATACCAATGGCGTCATTTTGCATGCATTTGCGTCCACACTATGTTATATTAGGATGGGTATCCAGCTTTAAAACTTTGCTTTAAAGAAACTTGTTTCAAATTCTTTTTGTCGTATGACAAGAAGGAGTTGAACCTCAGCAGTTATGATCAAAAGATGTTAAACCGTTCAGTAAGTAAATAAGTATTCACCCATATTACTGTACAAAACAATTCTCAATTGAACAATATACGTCATGTGATTCTATTATGCTTTTTTATTCAAACTTCAAAGTCATTTAAGTTGGTATTCAACAATCAGCAGTGATATCATAAGTTTTGCGATGACCTCCCTTGAATAAGAACTCTCCAGACTGTAAATAACTATAGTGATCTATGATTCTAAGAAACCATTTTAACCTGATTAATAACCTCTTATGCTATCATCCTTTTATTAAACTAATCTTAAATTTCAAGGTCATCCATGTTTATATTTATCAGCAGTAATGTCATAAGTTTGGCGATTACCTCCCTTGAATAAGAACTCTCCAGTCATTAAATAACTAAAGTGATCTATGATTCTAAGAAACTATTTTAAGCTGATTAACATCTCATAAGCTATTATTGTTTTATTAAACTAATCTCAAACTTCTAGGTCATCCAGGTTGATATTTAGCAGCATTAATGTCATAAGTTTGGCGATTACCTCTCTTGAATAAGAACTTTTCAGTATGTAGATAACTGAAGTGATCTTGGATTCTAGAAAACTATTCTAAGCTGATTAACATTTTATAAGCTATCTTATGCTATTATCATTTTATTAAACTAAACTCAAACTTCAAGGTAATCCAGGTTGATATTCACCAATCAGCAGTAATGTCGTAAGTTTGACGATTATCTCCCTTGAGTAAGAACTCTTCAAGGTCATCCAGGTCGATTTCTATCAAGGTTGAAAGTTATAAGATTTTGATTCTGATTTCAAAATTGAATCATGAGATCATCTCAGTCAAGATAACTCGGGCGATAATCCAGATTATCATTCATGGATTCATACGTTCAGCTTCCCTGCAGGTTCGCTATATGACCGGATAATAGGAAAGGTAAGAATAAATAAGAAAAAGAGAAAGGGAGATAATTCTTTATTAGGTTTGTTATTAAGCACTCTTACGTGCTTTTCTTTGTTAGCTGATAATGAACTAACCAGCAGAAATAAAATAATTGAATTCTTTCTGCACAAAGTAAAGAAATAATAGTTTGCTTTTTTTTTTTCCTTTTGCTTCTGCTGTACAAAAAAAAAGAAAAGGTTTCAATTAGTCAGGGGGAGGGGGAAAATTAGTCACAACAACAACAACAACAACAACAACGGGAAAAAAGGAAGCATTTCTGGCTTATTGATTAATTGGGTTGTACAGCGAATTGCAAAGTAACCAGATAAGGGGATAAATATTCATTTAGAAGATTAAAGGTTCATGCCTGATAGCGGTTGTTCACTTGCAAGGCTGGTATACTATGCAAGAGAAAACATTGCGAACGTTCCAAACATAACTCTAAGAAAAACAATAAAATAAAGTAATATCCACATTATTTTTTTATTTCTTTTTTTTTTTTTTTACATATTATTTTATTTTGCTTATTTATTGAATAAAGGTTCTTAGGTATTTTGGTTACTAGCAGGCCGCTTGGCGTTGCTCGATCCTAATATGCGCTTAAATAAGATGTTATATGTGGCTTCACAAGGGAAAATAGACAAGAAATAAAAAATTTTTTATCACATACGGCAGCACGACTGCAAAACCGTCAAGTCAGCTGGGCAACAACACAAAACTTCCGTCGAACCAACCTGACACGATCCCGCACAACTTTGACAAAAAGACATGGTACCAGAGAAACCTCAACAGTCAAAAATAAAAATAAAAAAGTGGGGACACTTTGGACCAAAGTAACATATGTATTCATATGATATGTTATAAAAACAGATGAAATGTGGCACAAGGCCCAAAAAAAGGATGTGGTAACTCTGAACCTTACTAACATATGTTTTAACTTAACTAGTAACAAACACTAAAACAAAATCTCTTTAAGATACTTAAAAATCCAAAATCATATACATGATGTGGGGAGCTGGGGAAATAAATATTTTATATACAGCACAAATGAAATATCTACATGACTCAACACAGAACACGGTCTAGAACAATTCTGTCTACACAATCTGGCAGGGTCCCCAAACAATTTCGTCGATGCGATTCGATACGATCACGAACAACTCCGTTGCTATGATCCTGAGAAATTCCGTCAAAACGATCTGACATGACCCTGAACAACTCCATTGAAATGATATGACACGATTCCGAACAACTCCATTGAAACAACACGGTACCAGAGCAACCTTGGCAGTTACTTGTTGAATGACTCTAACGTATCTTTTTATAGCCCTTGTATGAGTTCATTTTCGCTGTAGGTAGTCTTGCCTAAGATACTGACACATCATTCTTGAGTGCTTTCACGCATGTGAATCATATTTTCATTTATGCAGATTTCGTACTTATTAATATAGAGCAAATTCTCTATTACATTGTACCTAATATATATAAAAATGACTTCAAAAGTTTAACAAAAAAATTACTTTGGTGCCATAAACTACAATCAAAACCAAAAAAATTCAGCGCAGATTATTTAGCATTTATTTTTGTCAAAGTTGTGCATCATTGGGATCGTATCCATGGACGTGTTTAGGATCGTGTCGTGTCATTTTGATGGAGTTGTTTGGGATTGTGTTGGGTTATGTCAACAGAAGCTGACATAACGCTAGATTTATTTAGCCTTCATCAATACCGTCTAAGCTATGGCTAGATGGCTAGAAAAAAGGCTAAAAATTAAGACTTAAAGCTAAGAATGTATATTTACGCATGCTCAGAAAATAGTTGATTTACCCCTGCCATGGTCAACTGTGTTTTTTTTTTTCAATTTTGACTCACTAGTAGCTATTTTAAAAGGTTAAAAACTAAATCGAAAATGTGCTACAGGTCCAAATACTATATATATCAAATTCCAAATCTGTTGACCAAATATTCAGAGAGGAGTTTGGTAGAGACTTTTCACACACACCATCAACCTGATGAAGGCCAGAGGAATAGTTGACCGAAACATCGTGAAACAATAACAACTAAAAGATGAGGATAATAGCCCATAATAAATAAATGAAGATAACTTTACATATTATGTGGCGGTCACCCAATAAATTATTCAGAGTTTAAAGTTGATTCAAACTATATATTTCTTTTAATTTGTTTCAGTAACAAAAGAAAAAAACATCTCCACTTTAACAGATTTCTTAGGCGGAATCAGTATTTTCTTAAAAAAGAACTGAAGCAAAAAATATATACTTATGGCAAGGAAAAAAAAAAAAGAAAACGAAAATATAGACGAGCCTAAATCAAATATCCATGTGTTTGACTTAAAAAAATCCGACAAAATAATTTTACATATGAGATAGCAATCATCCAGTACATCGTCCATATATAATAGCCAAATCTAAAGTCATATACTACACTTTGATCTTAGCCAAAAGGCCAAGGAACCATAAAATTATTAGGTTGCTGGAATGCTGGGAACTACACTTTGAAATATTTGTACAAAATAAAAAAAAAATACAAACTGAACAAATTAGGCACAAGCCCAATCAAAAGTGTAAGGATAATAGGTGTCGTTAGTCATCCTTGGTTACAAATAATTAAAATTGTTTATCCTCCTCTTAACTAGAATTATCTCAGTCACTATAATACCACATTCACTCCAGGAGCTGTCCTACTTAAGTTAACCTCAAATTTGAAAAAGTTTTATTGAATTATCTATTATATAAATCTCACCTGTCTGTTTAAATGTATGTATGTATGTATGTATGTATGTATGTATGTCTGCCTAAAACTTTCGACAGAGGCAAAGGATTTTCACCAGATTGATATCGTTTTGAAGCTCGACCCTTTGGACGACAAATATCGAAAAATTGGCTAAAAACATTAATTCCTTAATCCTCAACTGGGCATTTTTCTACAATGAGGGGGTCGCTGTTTTCGCCAATATTTTCGAAAGTCATCCCCGCTTTCGATTGACTAGCCTGAATTTAAACCTTTGCCACTTCCGGTTTGCTGATGGATGCAACGGCAAAGACGTCACTTTTTTTTCTCCACGTTCTTTTCCTCTTTCGCGGTATGGGTTCGAGCTTGCCTGCCTTCTACCACTTTTTTTTTATTTTTATTTTTTGCTCAACACACACCTCCAAACACCCGGGCACCCAGGCTAGTAAATATATAGAGAGATACTACACTTTGTTCCTCACTAAAATGCCGTATCTGAACCAAAAAGGCAAAGGAACCATAAAAGTGATGAGGCTGCTGGAATGTTGCATTATATTTTTTTTCAGCACAGTAAAACAAGAGAGAGAGAGAGAGAGAGAGAGAGAGAGAGAGAGAGAGAGAGAGAGAGAGAGAGAGGGGGAGGAATGAGTTAGGCTAGGCGAAAGATAAAGAGAGAGTTACGGGAAACGATGATAAAAGAAGGAGAGGGGGAAAAAGAGAAATATACAGAGACGGCTTGAAAGAAAGGGGAGACAGAAATTTTAAAATCAAGATGTTACAACATTATTTAACTTGTATTTAATTTTATGTAGTCCTGAGCAAAACCGAGTAGTCCTGCTAATCCATAGGTAAGAGTCAAATCCAAAGTCACAGTCGACTGTGACTGACGCTATTCATTAATAAACGACAAAAAAAAAAAAAAAAAAAACATGTCTCATATTGCCTCAGGAACTCTTCACACTTTATTCTTATTCGTTTCATAAAAAATGTTTTGTACTCACCATTTTGCGGGAACTTTTGTCCGATAAGCAACGCCTTCAACTTATCAATCTCCTCTTGGTAAGCTCGCAGCAAAGCGTCCTTGGGATCCTCGTTGATTTTCGGTTTGTTCTTGATGTTTTTGGCTCTGTTGGCGTAGCGCAAAGTGCTCAGTGTCTCATCGTAGTTGTTGTCTGCAGGAGAGAGGCAGGCAACCATCAAGGTCTTTGTGTTGCCTCCTAAAGAGTCTTGCAGAAGCCTGGTTAGTCTGGAATCACGGTAAGGAACGTGCTTAACTTTGGCATTCACCAGAGCTGAGATGACGTTGCCCAGAGCAGACAGTGAAAGGTTGATTTTAGATGCTTCTTTAAGACGATCTCCAGTGGCTCCTAGAAACGAATAAAGAAAGAAAAGAAAATTAAAAAAAAAGAAAACTCAATTCCTTTTTTTTTTAAACTCCATTTAACCATTTAAGAGATAATAAAACAATCTACCTATCTATATATCTATAAAAGTGAGAATGTGTGTGTGTGTGTGTGTGTGTGTGTGTGTGTGTGTGTGTGTGTGTGTGTGTGTGTGTGTGAGAGGACAACTCTCAACCTATATACTCAACCAATTTTTGATCACAGACTTGAAATTTGGTATATATGGTATTCAAACCTGCAGAAAAAAGTGCTGTTACGGAGTCGAAATTGAAAAATTGGTCTATGGGGGAGGCGTCCATTAGATTTTTATCTGATTGTTGCTTCACGAATGTGCATGTGTGGAGGACAGGATTGCCTGCTTATGTAATTGACGATCCAATCCTCCATGCTGTAAGTGAGGTGAAAAAAGCAATGGTCGTGTAATGAAGACACGAATTACACCGATATAAGTACATGATAACAAATAAATGTAGATCCATTTACATTTAATTGCAAATCAAGTTTGTCAGAATTTGCTGCGAAAGATGACTGAGTAAGGTTACTTGCGTTTAGACCTCAATATTTTTACAAATACCATTGGGAATTATATGAACCATTCATTTATGCCCATGTCTGGATAAAAACAGCAACTAGTGTTTCATGAATAGTTTACAATAAGTAGTTTTTCAGAATTAAATCCTACTGCTACAAGATCAGGCTGACTGAACATATTGGTTTCGTGACTTAAATGCACCAAATATTTATCTTATTTGTATATATATATATTATTGCTTTTTTTCTTTTCCTTTGCAAAACTTAATTATGTTCTGCAAAGCTCAAACAAAAACAACAATTTTTCTCTACAAAACAACCAAACCAAATACCATGGATGAATATTTTAAGATATAAAGTACTTGAAGCCTAAAACCTTTACCAAACTGACTGGATTCGGCATTAAATAACACAAAAAGGATAATATGCCGTAAAACAAAATAACCAAACCAAACACTATGAATAAATATTTGAAAAGATAAAAAAATTAAAGCCTAAAAACCTTTACCAAAATGACTGGATTCGACATTAAATAACATGAAAAAGGTTGATATGCCGTAAAACAAAACAACTACAAGAAATAGTGAGCTTATATAACGGATCGCACGAAATTGAATCAAATAATAAATTAAGAATCTTAGTGATTTTACATTTGTGAGTTTAAAATAATTTGTTCACCTTTTAAGGCCAACTGTCTTACTGTAATTAATATTCACCTGGTATACTATCAGATTACGCTGTCTGAAGATATCGGTTTCCTGACCTAAAATGCATAAACATTGATGTTATTGTTTGTTTGTTTTTTTAATTTATTTTGCAAAATTTAATTATGTTCTTCAAAGCTAAAAACAACAATTTCCCTCTACAAAACAACCAAACCAAACACCACGAATAAATATTTGAAGATATAAAGAACTTGAAGCATAAAAACTGTTCACCAAAATGACCGGATTTGACATTAAATCATGTGAAAAATGTTGATATACAGTATAACAAAACAACTAAACCAAACATGCTTGATTAAATATTTTAAGATATAAAGAAATTGAAGTATATACATTTTTACCAGCATGACCGGATTTGGCATTAAGTAACCTGAAAAAAAAGGTTGATATGCTATAAAACAAACCAACCAAACCAAACACTATGCATAAATATTTGAAAATATAGAAAAAAACAAACTTTTTACCAAAATTACGAGATTTCACACTAAATCATTTCAATCTATCTATTAATTTCTTAAAAAACTAATTCGTCTCAAACAAGGTATACTGCATCAAGGAGTTAATATTTAGGATTATACCTACAGGTGCACTATGTAGGGAGTTGAGCAGCAAGATGTCTGTTTACATTACATTTAAATTTCTGCATTTTATTTCAGTTAAGGAAGCAACTAAAAAGAGGGTGATTCCAAACTTTAGAAGTTTGAGGGAAGACGTTATCAGAATAGAAAGCTTCCTGGCATCTAGAAACCTCAACAGTGAAGGGGTTGGATTTTGCTGTCTGTCGAGTTAGTCGGAGGTATTCACATCAAAGGGTCACAAGTGTAACGAGTTCGTCAGAGTATATTCTCTTGAATTGGAAGCCATGTTTAATTTCAGAAGCGTTTCCAATGGGTAACTATTCTGTACAAGTCCTGGATATGAAGAATTTTCAATGGACAGCTGTTCTGTGCAGGTTATGAACTCCAGAATTTTGCAAGCAAAGCGCAAAAGATCCTTCTCGTGTTGATACAAGAAAATTATGTGTTGGAATGCTAAAGGATTCAGTTTTTATGGAGCAATTCTGGTTTCTGATTGGTTGATTACAGAATGTGAATTAATTTGATTTGTCAGTTCCTATCGGCAGCGTTTATACATAGAATCTCCCAACTTTCAGGGAGCATACCCCCCCCATTATGTATTAAAAATATTGCAACATATTCCATTAAAGCACGTGTCTGTTTCTCTCGCTATCCCCCCTCTCTCTCTCTCTCCTGCTCTTATATCATTTCTCTGCAAGTATTTTAATGGTGAATGCTCCGACGAACTACAAGCACTTGTACCCCCTCGATTTAAATACCCCCGACAAACCCGACACGCATCTAAATCCCACCCCTACACAGTAGAGATCCCTAAGTGTAAGAAAGCCTTCTATTCCAATAGTTTCTTCCCAAAACTGCTAGACTTTGGAATCCTCTCCTTCCAAGATTCTGCTTTCCCAACTGTACTGACATGCGGAAGTTCAAGTGTAATGTGAACAGACATCTTGCTGCCCACCTCTCTTCATAATATCCCTGCAACTTATGTCCCAGATGGTAGCCTCCTACTTCAAAGTTGCACTGTGTCTTGTTTGGGGTCAAAATAGAATAATATATATATATATATATATATATATATATATATATATATATATATATATATTTATATATATATATAGTCATCCACATACAGTACTGTTTCGCTGTTTCACAGCTCATCAGTGCGGCTAGACAGGCAACTACCTCAAGCCAGGATTGAAACCCGACCGTTTGTACGGCAGTCAAGGCTCCTAACCATTACGCTATTGGCGGCTGCTTGAACGAGTAGTGAGTTTAACGATGTTTTGATATCGTCTGAAATACCTCCGCTCGATTTGTTTACACAAAGAGCGTCGCTTATATGCTAATGGTAATTCGTGTTTCACTTCTCAATATGCTCAACTCAAGATGAGGAGCACTATAGTCATCCACATACAGTACTGTTTCGCTGTTTCACAGCTCATCAGTGCGGCTAGACAGGCATATATATACAAAAGTAACCTACCCTTCTGATATTTTCTATGACCATACCACTTTTTTTTTTAATAAAACATTAGCGTTCGAGTGGTTTTGTTTGCAAACGAACAGAACTTATATTCCTGACGAGTGTATAATGGTTTAAGTGAAAATATAATAAAAGTCCGCCAAGGTTGAGTGACACCTACGGATCAGAAGTGACTCCAGAAAGGAAGTTGACAAAATCTGTCTCTTTAGCTAGCGAAACTTCAAGCAGCAAAGACGTGTCTAGCACGCCATCCCCAACAGAAGGAACAGTGTGGCTGTGTATGTATTTAGACAAGCGGTCCGTCTATCTATAGATTTGTATTTCCCTTCCTCTCTCTCTCTCTCTCTCTCTCTCTCTCTCTCTCTCTCTCTCTCTCTCACGAAAGTAACCTATCCTTTGACTGTACCTTTTATCTATATAAATAAAAGAGGAGATCTATGTATATGTGTCTGTCTGTATGTAAATATTTAACCGATAAACCCTTAAACTACTGGCTACATAACACTGAAATAAACAGGAAATAGTAATCATACACCAAGGATGGTTTATAACAAGTAAAATCTTTGTTTGGATGAATAACGTACACACAAGAGAGCAGTCAAAGTGCAAAATATTTATATCAACTTGTCGATATTTCAACTACTTTTACGCATGCGCAAAATCATTCAAAGCTTGAAGTGGTGTAATTTTATAACTTTCAGGTCAGCTCAAATGGTAGTGAATACATCTTAGGTGCTAAATGTTTTTGTTTCGATTCTAGCTGATGGTACCCAAGTCATATATTTTTTTACTTTTAAAATCAGTACTATTTATAGAGAATTGGCTCTGTAATAATAAATACAAAATCCCCATGAATTAAAATATATTTAATTTCCCCCACTCTCTATCCATGCCTAAATCAAAATGCAGATTCAATGACCAAAGCTTATTTTCTAGAACTGCCCGCCTGTTCCACTGCTTGCTTCTCAGCCAATTACAATACAGTAGCCTTCAAGTCCAATGTAAACAAGTTCTTGTTGAGCTGTCCTCATAAATAATCTAAATTCTACCTAATCTACAACATTAATGATTACTACACTACCACCTTACATTCATTAATACTTATCCTCGAGTGGCCATCGAGCCTTGATAAGTGGTGACTCTTTTGTAAAGAATAAGCATATTTTACAACCGTCAAGGTCCTCCCCTGCTAATTAATCGTTTATATACACACACATACGAGGTGCCCTCAATAAGTTTCCAATCTTTTTTGTTCAGGCATTTAAAATTGCTATAGACTCTTGAAAATTAATTATGTTATTGCTATACATTTTATAAGATAACTGACCAATTTTTATGATTTCAGGTTCAAATGAACAGCTACAGGACGAATAGGAATACATCCTACTAAAGCCTGATTGTCATCACAGCTGGTGAATTTCTAAAATGCAATCTGGACATGTGTACACTTTAGAAGAACGATATGCAATAAAATTCTGTTTTAAACTTGGAGAAAATGCCGCAAAAACGTATGGAATGCTTCAGACTGCTTTTGGACCATTTTGTATGAATCGAGCATCAGTTTTTGAGTGGTACAAGAGATTCAAGGAAGGAAGGTAGCTTTTTAGTCGTGTGGAAGAAGTTAGGACACCAGAGTTGATTAGCCAAATAAAGAATTTCATGGATAGGAACCATCGTGTGTCTATAGAGACAATAAGTGCACAATTTGATGTCAGTGTGGGAACTGTACACACAATTATTCGCAAGGAACTGAAGATGCGGAAGATTTGCACAAAGTTTGTCCCAAGGGTGCAGTTATTTGACAAAGACGGATATCAAGACAATTCCTCACCCTCCCTTTACTCCATACCTTGCTCCCTGTGACTTTTGGTTATTTCTTATGCTCAATGAAAACCTTAGAGGCTGTCATTATGAGACAATTGAAGAGATGAAAGAGGCTGTGAAGTGGGTCATTGACACATTCACGCAAGAAGAGTTCCATGGGGTGTTCCAGAAATTGTCGGAACAGTACAACAAGTGCATTACAGCTAGAGGAGATTACTTTGAAGGGGAGTAGAGTTTCATGTGTGTGCTATCAATTTTTTGCCCATACAAAAAAGTCTGGAAACTTATTGAAGGATCCTCATATGAATGCAGGATGGAACGATAAAATTGTCGCCCTTTAAGAGATGATATGATTCCATTTCTGTCTACTAGTTGGCCAGTTGTGTACAAATCACACAAGCGTCAAGAACCTTCTATCTGAAAGTGACAATGTTCAACAAGCAAGATCGGAGATGCGCCGCTGCACAACTCATGCTCTCTACTCATCCAAGTTATGACAACAAGATCATTGCTAGCACCCTCAAATGCAAATCCAGATAATTCAACGCTTGAGGGCACAACTGAACAAAGTTTCTGGTCACAGTTATAGCATTTGGTGTGGTTTCAAGTGAGGGTCACATCACGCAACCTCATATCTTCAAAGCTTGAAAGTCAACACCAGATGTGCTGAAGAGTGTGGTGATCCCCTGGTGCAATCAGGTGGCTGCTGGTAGACTCTGTGTGTCAGCAGGACTCGGCGCTGGCTTACAAATCCAAAGAGACTCAGGCTTAGCTTCAGAAGGAGTGCGAGGACTTTGTAGCCTTCTTGCACTGCCCCCCCCCCCCTCAACCCGCTGGGCTACTTCGTTTGGTCATATCTCGAGAACATCACCAACATAACATCCTACATCACCAAAGCCAGCCTCAGCGGGTGCTTGTGGAAAAGGCATGCACCCAGTTCCGGACTTGCATTGAGGCGGTGATTGAAGCTGAAGGCGGCTACATCGAATAAATATCAGCTTTATTAGATAATCAAGTTACCTGAATTGATCTTTCTAATAAAAGTTTTAAAGGTGTAGTATTGTTTTTTTAGGGCGACAAATTTATCATTCTATCCTGCATATAATTAAAGTCCGCCCACGTGATACCTGAAAGTAGACAAAAGTTCAAACATAGAATTGTCTGCGAGAAAAGCCTGATTTCTCTTGTATTTCATTATGGAATGAGTCAGTTCGAAAACAACTTATTACTATTCTTGTTTTGACCTTCCGGCTTAAAGCAATTAATACCTTTCATTTCCAATGACTGAGCAGGAGTTAGTGCCTGGAAAATGGTCTGATAGAAGGACAGAATATCAAAGGTGTCTAATACCATGAACAGTTTTATACTTTGATTTTAAATATGCAGGGAAAGATTAAGGTCAGTTTGAAGCTTGAATGGGTGCGGACATTATATCGCCATTTATCATATCAAAGTCCCCATAATAATTAAATGTCTACATCATATTCTAAAATATTTTTCTCCGGTAAAAAACCCATTTTATGAGCACTTTATACACATAAAACAGACAGACAGACAAACACTCACATACATACATACATATATCTATATAAAAATATATACATATAAATATATACATACCTTTATATATATATATATATATATAAAGTTATAAAATATATATGGCGATGAAGCTACACTAAATATTCCACGTTTCATCTACTCTAGGACTCTTCAGGCTTATGCGCGAATTTTGTGGTTGTTTGTCTATAAAAACGACAAACAACCACAAAATTTGCGCATAAGCTTGAAGAGTCCTAGAATGGATGAAACGCGGAATATTCAGTGTAGTTTAATCGCCATATATATTTTATAATTTAATAACTAGCTCTACCTATGTATTGAGCACTTTTGAAGTAAATACTTAAAGTTTACGCATGAATTTATACTTTCGTATATTAATTTTATGTGAGTAAATTAAGTAGTTATATATATATATATATATATATATATAAGTGTAGTATAATAATTTTCCAAGTTACAAATGTCAAATTTTCTCAATTAGTTCATTATCATTTTTCAAAATACTAATTAATATAAGCTAAAATAAATTCAGCATGATCATAATATTAACTTAGAAGGAATGGCAGAGAGTGTTTATTACATTAACCATGTAAACATCTGATGAGTACGTGACTAAACATGCAGCAATAACATAATTTTCCAGTCTTGTCAGTCACAATACGAAACAATATTGTAATGGATATCTTTTGAAAAGCCATAAATAACCAACTGAGAAAATTTGATATTTGGAACTTGGAGAATTATTATGTAATGATATGACGATGGGCCAGTCGATAGGCTCAGAGTATCCATGTATGTAAATAAAAAAGAATTCATTGAACTTGAACTTTTTTCTAAATTTACAAAATTTATATCAAAAAAGATCTTTTCATTATGAAAAATTATTTATGAGAAAGATTTTTTAATCCATGAAAATTGGGATGAAAATACTGAGTATGTTTCAAGTAAATTATTAACTTAATATATACTTATACATACATATATACATATATATATATATATATATATATATATATATATATATATATATATACATGTATACATATACATACAGATACATATATATACATACACATACATACATATATACATACACATACATATATATTTCATACACATACATATATATACATACATATACACATTTACAAAATTTATATCAAAAAAGATCTTTTCATTATAAAAAATTATTTATGAGAAAGATTTTTAATCCATGAAAATTGGTATGAACAAACTGAGTATGTTTCAAGTAAATGATTAACCTAATATATACTTATATATACACATACATATATATACATTTATATATACATATATATATATGCATAAACATATATATATGCATATACATATACATATATATATACTTTTATATATACATATATATATGCATAAACATATATATATACATTTATATATACATATATATGCATATACATTTATATATACATTTATATATACATATATATGCATATACATTTATATATGCATATACATATACATACACATTTATATATACATATATATATGCATATACATATACATACACATTTATATATACATATATGCATATACATATATATATACATATACATACATATATATATATATGCACATACATATATATACATACATATACATATATATACACATACATATATATACGTACACATACATATATATACATATACATACACATATATGTATATCCATATATATACATATATATACATACACATCCATATATATACATACACATACATACATATACATATATATATACATACACATCCATATATATACATATATATACATACACATCCATATATATACATACACATACATACATATACATATATATATACATACACATCCATATATATATACATACACATACATATATATATCCATATATATACATACACATACATATATATATATCCATATATATACATACATATACATATATATATACATACACATACATATATATATATACATACACATACATATATATATCCATATATATCCATATATATATACATACATATATATATATCCATATATATACATACATATACATATATATATACATACACATACATATATATATACATACACATACATATATATATCCATATATATATATATACATATATATATATATCCATATATATATATACATATATATATATATCCATATATATATATACATATATATACATACATATATATATATATATATATCCATATATATATATACATATACAGTGATGATCATATTTATTGGCACGGTAAAATAAAAGTTAAATTTTGTCTAATAAATTCTAAAAAAGGGATTAAATTAAAGAAAATAACAAAGTATATTATGTATTTTTAACTGGCCTTTCCGATGCAGCAATCGGATTTTAGAAAAAATAAATAACAAAGGAACAACAAACATAATTGCAAAAAACCCTTGTTCAAAATTATTGGCACGGCTTTGTTTTTCTTTTAGTATCAGTATAATATCAATCAATTTCCGGTTTACGTGCTTTCTGAACTTTTTTATAGCCATATTATGCTTGTTTAACGCTAATTCAGTGAATAATTTTTTTCAGATAATTTTTAGATAGCGATTTATTTAAACTATTATAAGTGACTAAATTATAATTTTCAATCGCCATGGTTAAAACTAAGGAACACAGCGAAGACGTCAGGAAGCTTGTTGTAGCATGCCATACCAATGGGGAGGGCTATGATAAGATTTCAAAGAAGCTAAACCTTCCCAAATCCACTGTTAGAGCCATAATAAACAAGTTCAAATCGCAAGGCCACGTTATGAGTTTAGAGGGTAGAGGGAGAAAAAGGATTCTTTCCCCAAGAGATGAACGGAAAATTGTTCGACAAGTAAAACAAAACCCAAGGATCTCTGTTGGGGAGATTGTTGATGAACAGAGCACCTCTGGAGTGAATGTATCTCGACATACAGTTGGTAGAGTTTTGAAGAGAGCTGGTTTAAAAGCATGTCGTCCGAGAAAGACTCCCTTATTGAAGCCTATGCACCTGAAAGCAAGGCTAGCCTTTGCAAAACGTCATATTGATAAAGATGTTGCATTCTCGAAAGTGTTCTATGGACTGACGAAACGAAAATAGAGTTATTTGGCCATAATAAAGTGTCTTATATTTACAGAAAATCTGGCAAAGCTTTCCTGCCTAAGAACACCATACCCACAGTGAAGCACGGTGGAGGCAGTTTGATGTTTTGGGGATCCTTTGCTGCCTCTGGACCAGGGCGACTTGTTAAGGTCACAAGTAAAAATATTGGATGAAAACCTGAAAGACTCTGCTAAAGAGCTCTCACTTGGTCGTCGTTGGTGGTTCATGCAAGATAATGACCCAAAGCATTCGGCTAAACTGACTAAAAAATGGCTTGAGGACAATCATATTAATGTTTTGGAGTGGCCATCACAAAGCCCAGACCTTAATCCAATTGAAAATTTATGGACATTAAAATTGAGGGTAATGCAAAGGAAGCCTAAGAATCTTATTCAATTGGAGGATTATTGTCAGGAAGAGTGGGCTAAAATTACTACTGAAGAGTGCAACAACTTGGTTGTAAACTATGAAAAGCGACTGAGGAAGGTAATCAAGGCCAAAGGCTATACAATTGATTATTAAATAAATCGTGCCAAATAATTTTGAACAAGGGTTTTTTGCAATTATGTTTGTTGTTCCTTTGTTATTTATTTTTTCTAACATCCGATTGCTGCATCGGAAAGGCCAGTTAAAAATACATAATATACTTTGTTATTTTCTTTAATTTAATCCCTTTTTTAGAATTTATTAGACAAAATTTAACTTTTATTTTACCGTGCCAATAAATATGATCATCACTGTATATATATATATATATATATATATATATATATATATATATATATATATATATATATATATATATATCCATATATATATATATATATATATATATATATCCATATATATATATATATATATATATCCATATATATATATATATATATATATATATATATATATATATCCATATATATACATAGATATATCCATATATATACATATATATATCCATATATATACATAGATATATCCATATATATATCCATATATATACATAGATATATCCATATATACACATATATATACATAGATATATCCATATATATACATATATATACATAGATATATCCATATATATACATATATATATATATATATATACATATATATACACACAAATATATATATATCCATATATATACACACAAATATATATACACACAAATATATATATACATATATATATACATATATATATACATATATATACACACACACACATATATATATATATGTGTGTGTGTGTGTGTGTGTGTGTGTGTGTCTTAGTGATCGGATGATTCAATTATTTCTCTCACTTACCGATTTCGTTTCTTTATAAATCTCTAAGTATTTAACTCTAAAGTTGTTAGTTTTTCCCGATTACCGTAAAACGTTCATAAGTTCTTTAAACTTTACAAATATATGCAGAACAACTGTAACAACACATTTTAATTGTAAAGCCTTCATTCTGCTAATCTTTATATGATTGTAGGAATCACCAGTTATTTGCCATGTAAAAAATTAATAGTTAATTATATTTCTCATATATATTGCGACCTGTGTTGTGTGTTTTAATGTCTGCTATAAATGTCTGCATTAAAGAACGAAGCGGGCCCTGAAGACGAAGAAGGTTCCAGCCAGAATGCCACCAGAGTGATCTTGAGAGAATGAAGAAGCCACACAGCCACATCCAACATGCTTTTCCTCTTGATTCTAATACTCTAATGACTGGCCCATCGTCACGTCATCATCGGACCGTTTCTAAGACATTTAGTGTAACACGATCAGCCGGTCACTGGCATGTTGCCGACCCTCCCTCGTGCTACATTAAATGTCTTCGAAACAGTCCCATTTAAAAACAAAGCAGTATTTTATTTTATGGATCCTTAGCAGTATTGTTCAGACACCACCTCCTTAAAATAAACAAGAACAAAAACTTCTTGGATATGTAATCTATTTAAGGTGAATAAATACTATCGACAAATGGATTAAATGCCTCTTCTTCGACAACAACATCCATCATTAGTCAACAGAAAAGCACAATTCTCTACCACGACAATGCTCGAGCACACGCTGCTAAACTTACTCTGCAAAAGGTGAACGAATTGGGCCACGAAACTTTGCCTCATCCGCCATACTCACCAGACCTCTCACCCACCGATTATCACTTTTTCAAGCATCTTGACAGCTTTCTGCATGAGAAATGCTTCAAACCCTAAGCGATATCAAAAACGCATTCAGTAACTTCATCGACACCAGAAAGGATTTTTACGTTACTGGCATAAATACACTTGTTTGGCGTTGGCAAAAGTGTGTTAATTCTGATGGTGATTATTTCGTTTGAGCAGAGATATGTTTATCTGAATTTAAAAGTTAAAAACCGCAAGAATTTTCTTGTCAACCTGATACGCATTTTAGAGTTTTAAGAACTGTCTGTTCCCATGGGTCACTTAGATATACATACGATACATCAAACTGTATCACATGATACATCAAATGTATCATGCGATACATCAAATTGTATCATACGATACATCAAAATGCATCACATGATATATCAAAATGTATCACATGATACATCAAAATGTATCACATTCGATACATCAAATGTATCATACAATACATCAAAATGTATTATACGATACACCAAAATGTATCATTCGATACATCAAAATAGGATATATTTGAATTTTAAGGAAAGTTTTGTCCGTATATGCTCCTTAGGTTAGGAGATTTGAAAACATCTTTCATCTTCTTCTCAAGAAAATGTTACACCGTAAGATTTAAATTTATTAAAAATGGGGAATATTTGAAGTGTGCTTAGCGATTCAGAGACACTTCCATTGTCTTCTCCCGTAAATTTTACATAATACACATTTAGATTGTATGTATATTCTCTAACCTTTCTTTTAATAATGATGATGATGGCTGGTTGCTCAGATCCGAGGATTAATGAGAAGGTTGTCGTTGGTGTCATACTTTCTGATTACTTTGCAGACCGATCCTTGGCGTGCACATTTTGTGGCACCTCGGTCATGGGAATACTTGAGCAGAGGGCTCTTGGCAGCTGATGCTTTCCTTCCTCTGCTGCTTTCCTTCTCTTAATTTCAAAAGCGCAGTGCCTCGCTCTGATAAAGCCTTTCAACTGTCCCTGTCTTTGACACTGCTTTCCCAGTCTTTCTCTGGGATGTCAACATTCTTTTAATAGGGAGTACATAAACATATATACATACATACAAACATCGAGTTAGATAGACAGATATTTAATTTTTTTCTGAAAAAATATCTGAAGATTTCTACAGCCACATCTGCATGTAAGAAAAAATTATTCATTGGCCTAATCATTGTCTAAACACTCGTCTAGCTGAAAACACTATCAATAATTTCCCTTAGTTTTTATCTGTGCCTAAACCTAAACGTAGATTCCATGAACAAAGTTTCTTTCTTAGAACTGTACGCCTGTGGAACTGTCTTCCGTTTCCCTGCTTCCCATCTGACTACAATATGGTCGTTTTCAAGTCTAACGTAAACAAGTTCTTACTGAGCGATCCCCTTAAGTAACGCAATTTATCAAATTTCTACTACTAACGATTACTACAATATTGTTCCATAACCCTTATCCTCGAGTTGCCTCCAAGTCTTGATAAGTGGTCACTTCTTTGTAAAAAAAAAAAAATTAAACAAAGGATAACCAACCTATAGCACATATGCCAACAATAGCCCACTGCACCATTACAAATGGTACATTAAATTCTATAGATAATAAATAAAAGATATAATTACAAATATTTTCCCTTCTTATAATTATTTTACAGTACTTTCTGCCTTCTAATTAAGTCTTAGGCGACATACAATCCAAATTTGCCCGGGCATCACCAAGTTACCTTACACACGACTGACTAATCAATACACCTGAAGAAAGGTAGAAGATAAATCGGCTGAAACGTAGTAAAAAAAAAAAAAAAAAAAACTAACAATGTTAAGGATAATACAAATAATAATAGGTTTTCTATATAAAAAAGAAGACGTGAAATTATTTCGATATTTTGTACATTTTTTTTTTCTGAAGCATTGCAAGTTTTGAAATTTGGAAAATTGTTAATTAATCAGAAATGAAATGTTTCAGAAAATTTTAAAAAAAAAACGAAAGAAAATTTCTTCGATGTCTATAATAATTGACAAGAAATGTTATGTCAGAAGCAGCAAGAATAATGGAGGCTATCAGCTACTTCCGTTTTAATTAGCCAATCAGCAAGAGGTCAGAGTTCAGAACGAAAAAGAAACCTGCAATTAAGTAGCACCATCAATTCCAAGAGCGGTTTTCTTCATGGTTTTATTTCCTTTTATTCGCTCTCTTATCTTTTTCTAGTTATTCTTTTGTTATCGTTTTTTTTTTATTCCTTTTAAATTTACCAAAAATATTACCAGTTTTAAAAAGCCATAAGAAATTTAGGTACAACTAAACTATAATAGCGAAATTCGGAAAACGAAAAAATCGATTTCAAAAAGAAACAATCGTACCTACTGACTTTTTGTGTCAAAACTAAAAGTAATGATATCTACTTAATTCACATGCCAGAAGTACTTAAATGTTGCTGCATTATTTAAAAGAAAATATATCAGCTTTCGATCTTTATCATAAAATAACCCTCGCCATATTTCATTGGGAACACGTAATATAATAGCAGGGGAAGTAACTCAGTTATACCAAAGATAAGACAAATAATTCATATTTATAATTGTTAATACACAATTTGTTTTTTTAAAAATTAGCAGTAATTTTTTTTTTTTTTTTTTTTTTTACACAGTGATCACCACTTATCAAGGCCCGGAAGCCACTCAGGGATAAGGGTTATTGCAAGTACATTACGTTAGTGTGGAGATTTGATGAAGTGTTTACTTAAGGGGGAGGTTCATTAGGAATTTGTTAACGTTGGACTTGAAGACATCCAAGTTGTAGTACGGTGGGAAGCAGGCACACGGAACAGAGTTCTACAGGCGTGCAGTTCTAAGAAAGAAGCTTTGTTCATGGAATCCGCGTTTTGATTTAGGCACAGATAAAGAGTGGGGAAAACTTTTCACAGTGGATTCAGCTAGACGGGTATTTTTCGTGAAAGATTGGCGAGGGGGGGACCAGAGATTGGAGTTCAGACGAGCACCTGCCATGGAAATAACGATAAAACAAGGATAGGCTCGCAACGTCTCTTCTGTGGGAGAGAGGTTGCAGGGTAGAGAAAAGGGCATCCCCCACTAAGCCACGAAGTCTATTTTGTACTCTGTCAAGGCAGGATACGCTGTTTTTAGCAGCTCCTGCCCAGATATGGCAACAGTATTCCATCCTTGGACGTACTTGGCTTTTATATAGATAGAGAATTGCATCAGTAGTGAGATATCTTCTGAAGCGGTAGAAGGATCCCACCATCTTTCCAGCGACCTTGGCAACAGACTTGATGTACGTGTTCCATTTCAGATCAGGAGTAAAGGTCAAACCTAGAAGCTTGTCAAAACATGGGGCCTCACCCAGAGTATTTACATGCTTTTTACGTTTTCTTGGAACTCTCCTCTGTGTGTGTGTGTGTGTGTGTGTGTTTATTTTCACTAATTTTTGTCAAAAAATGCTTTCTTTAATAATTCCTTTTCTACTTTACCGTTTTTCGTCATTTTTTTGATATATTCATTACTGTAACATGACAATTAGACAGATACTATTGGTTTGCCGTAAAATTCAATCTAAAATATTTTGAGTTTTTCTACTATCGTGTAGTTGCCGCGAAATCTATAACACAAGAAAAGTTTCATCTTCAAACACTTGTACAAAGACATTATCTTTCAGAAAGAACTATACATCGCTTATATAATTTTATTCATCAGTTTCAATCCTCTCAGAGAATTCTTCATCTTTAAACTTGGACGAAGCATCTAGCTGCTATATAGATGTACGCACCTTCTGTTTGTTTGCATGGCTTGTTGCACTTTGTTATTTTATGTGCAATAAATCTGATTGTATTTTATCATTTCAACAGAAAATTCATCTCACACATTAAATGTTATTTCTCTGTATAAATGACCTTCCAGAGAATATTATTCAGAAAATTAGCATTTATGCTGATGACACCACCCTCTATTCTGGTATTGCTTCTCACCCAACCTTCTCGGATCAATTGAAATATGTAGTTGATCTAAAAGTTGATTTGGGTTCTATTATGGATTGGGATAAAAAAAAAATGGCTTGTTTCGTTTAATCCTGTTAAGGTTCACCTATTGTCTTTCAATCGTAGGTGTGTCCATTTTCTTCTTGAGATTCTGATGACTCTGTTCTCGACTCTAAAACTTCTTGGTGTTTCTTTATTATAAAACCTTTCTTGGAGTTCATAAATTAAATCCATTGCTCTTTCTGATTCTTGTAAAATTGGTTCTCTCTATCGCGTGAAACACTTTCTCACGTTTTAGGCTAGTCGCTATCTCTACAAATCTATTATCAGACCATATCTGGAGCACTGTTGTCATATTTGAAGGTTCTTGATAAATTGCAGAAACCTATCTAATCTGATTAACCCCAGACTTTCTTCTTTATTGCAACCTCTCTCTCACAGACGTGATGTTGCTAGTCTCAGTCATTTTTTTTTTTATAAATACTATTATGGCATACGTTCTTTAGAATTATTTAATCTGTTTCCTGATTCCTTTGTTCCGGACTCGTTTGACCCGTCGTTCTAGTGATTTTCATCAATTCTCTGTTTTAAAACATCTTTGTCATAAAAACTTTTTATTCCAGCAATTTCTTGCCAAGAACTGCCAGGTTGTGGAACTCTCTTCCTCCTCACCGTTTTCCTCCTTTTTTTTATTCAATTTTCACCCCAAACAAGGCACAGTGCCTCTTTGAAGTAGGGGGCTACTATCGGGGACATAAGTTGCAGGGACATTATGAAGGGAGTTGAGTAGCAAGATGTTTGTTCACATTACACTTGAACTTCTGCATGTCAGTACAGTTGGGAAAGCAGAATCCCGAAAGGGAGTTCCAAAGACTTGCAGTTCTGGGAAATAAACTATTGGAATAGAAGGCTTTCTTACACTTAGGGATCTCTACTGTGAAGGGGTGGGATTTAGTTGCTTGTTGGGTTTGTTGGGGGTATTCACGTCGAGAAGGTACAAGTGCTTAACCTAATGGGTCCTCAGAGCATTCACCATGGGCATCCCCTGTCTTTGCAATAATCAGCTTTCGTCTTGTTAGCTCCTTACATCAAGTGGCCTCATGCTTTGTCTCGATCAATTTCCTTTAAAAATTATTCTCAAGTGATTTTGGCTTTCATAAGTTGTTGTTACTTTTTTTTACCATTTTGTTTTTGCTGTAGATGGGGAATCCTACCAGATGCCAAACCCTGACCCGCTATTTCAGACACTCCAACCAAGAGCTCTTTTTAAGATTCTGTCACTTTGAGTGCAATTGTTTGCATTTCTTTTGCACTTGGTTCACAAAGTATATTCACCAAATAATTTTTAAAATTATTTTTCATGAGTCAGGTTGCTTCTGTGATTTCTGGAATGATGTAAACCTTCCGAAGATTCCAGTTTCTTTTCATGTCGTACATAAGACCTTTCTATTTCCATTTGTGGAACATATTATCATGAGGGTGCTTCCTTAGTAATTACAGCTTTGTTTCGTTTGGCCGTTTTGTTTAACAGTGTGTAGACCCTTTTTGGGTCATTTAATGCTGAATCCAGTAATTGAAAAAAAAAAAATTAATGCTTCAAATTCTTTATATCTTTAAATATTTATTCATGGTGTTTGGTTTGGTTGTTTTGTAGAGGAAATTGTTTTTCTTTTTGATTTTGCAGAACATGATTGAGTTTTGCAAAGGGAAAGGAATAAATAATGACATCAATGTTTGGTGCGGTTTAGGTCAGGAAGGCTGTATATTCAGATAGCCTAATCTCGGAGCACCAGAGATTATATCTTCAAATCTAATGTCAACAAATTCTTGTCTCAAAGTAATCTATAAGCAATCAAACGGAATTCATATCAGTAATCAATGTTAGTACTCTCATAGTGTTCCTCATTTTTTTTTACTGACACGCATTGTAACCTCATTAACTTTTATCCTCGAGTGATAACCTCAATACTAAAAAAAAACGTCTAAAACTGGTAATAAAATAACCGACTTATTTCTACTGTTAGTGTGTGTGTGTGTATGTGTGTGTGTGTGTGTGAGTTCATAGACTCAGAAGCGGCTTTAAAATTTCACACAAAGGTACTTGATGTGTTTGGGTGTGTTCGTACGTTGCTTTTCTATCAGCATGCATCTGATAAGTATCGAATATTGATGATCGAAAAAATCCGATTGAAGAAGGCAGTTCGATTTTGACCAAAGTTAACACTTTTATACAACCTAACATCATAAGTGCATTTGAGAAATTTTATGACCGTACAAGCAGAAAGGCCCAGCCTATAAAATCAATGATAACGTAAGGGCGCGGTCGAAATGAGTGGGTTTTTTTTTTGTTTTGTTTTGTAATTTTTTTTTGTTTTGTTTTGTAATTTTTTTTTTTTTCGAGCACAATTGAACCCTGATATTTGATTTTTATGCGTTTGACTTTAATTCAAGTGACCATATAAAAATAGTTTAATAAAATCCATAGTTGGTTTTTTGACAGACGGGGATTTCAAAACGAATGCTTCTATTTAGAACACAATTGAACCATGATACTTGACTTTTGCATTTTAAACTTTAAGTGAAACCATTATTTACAGATAATTTTATAAAATAAACAGTAGATTCTCTACAGTGCAATGTAGACTACAATGTATTGTGGACAAGTCACTGCAGGGAGGCATGTAGAGCTTCCTCCCGATATATTGCGGAGTGGGGTGGGGGTCCATAATTAGAGAAGGCAATCAATCGATTTGATTAAAAAAAATTTCACCGATTTCGATGACAATAAAAGGAAGGGTGGAACATTTGTTGATCCTCATTCAATCCCGGACAACGTCGGGTCGGGTCTCCCTGCTAGTTCTAATTGTATGAGAAAACTCTTCGGGGTAGACTTTGAATGTTTCCATTTCTAAGTTTCCATTTGCAAATTAAGCGATACATCTTAGAATCTGAAGACGTCCATAGTGAAAATGAAGGATAAGTCTGTGCTATTCCCTCCTCCTCTTCCTCCTCCTCTTCCTCCTCCTTCTCCTCCTCTAATAATAATAATCTAGATGACTACATCTCAAAGATAAGGTTTTCAAAATATGTAAGAGCACTGCGTTTCTATCAGCCAGCAATAAAAGAGCTGCGAACATAAAAATGGTCGACCAATTCATCATTTGTCAGTTTTTGTTGGTCTGTATTCTATTTTTTTTTTTTTAATTTCTTTCTTTTGTTTATTTGATTATTGATTCAAAGGGGAATAAAGGAAAGGAAATTGCCCATAACCTTGCGCCAAATGATAAATATTGCATTAGGACAATTTTGCTTTCTCCGTTTTTTTATTTTTTTCATTATTTAATGCAGTTTGCTACTATCGTTGGTCATTTCCTTTAATTATTAGTAGTGAAGGGGGGGGAATGTTGACTATTTTTTTTTTAAGTTAAGAGAAAATAAAAGCTCTTTGACAATATAACATATAACGTTATATTGCCGACATTTTTAAAGTCAGATCCAAAGAGACACGTGTCTGACATATCGATATTTAATTCAGAATAGCTCTTTTTTTTTTTTTTTTTTTTGTATTTTTCCTTCCTGTTTTGTCATCTTTTACTTATTAGCAGCGAAAGTTGGAAAAAAAATGTCGACGTTTTTTACAAGTTAAGAGAAAAATAAAAGCTCTTTTTGTCGGATTTTTTAAAAGCAGATCCAAAGATCAATGTCTGACGTATCGATACTTGATTCGGAATAACTATTTATTGTATTTTCCTTCTGTTTTTTTTTTATCATTTCCTTTAATTAATAGTAATGAAAGTGGGGAAAAAATGTTGATTTTTTTTTTAAAAAGAAAATGTTATTTGAAACTTAAACATGGCAGCCGAAATAAACTGCTATTTCAAACTTAAGCATGACAAACCAAACAAACGGAAATGCAACTTGAAACTTAAGCATGATAGACGAAAGAAAATGTTATTTGAAACAAGCATGACAAACTAAAAAATGGGCTTTTAACTTAAGCGTCACAGACCAAAGAAAAAGCTACTTGAGTATAACAGAGCAAAACCAATATCTGTATTACTTGTGCAACGTTTCGGTCGATAATCCGCTGTTAAACTTTATTAGAGCTACTTTGCTTTGTCAAATAATTTTTTTTTTACACATACAAAACCACGACGAAAAAAACAAAAACAACTCCAAGAATAAGAAACCATCTATGGAGCCAGTAACTTTTTCTCCTTTCTTTTCCAAGATGGCGATCAACATGCCTGACGATGGTTGAAGGCTACACCGACGGAAACGTTGCACAAATAACACTCAATAGTCCAATCAAAACAAGTAATACAAACAATCAGCCCTCATCTAAAAAAATCAGATCTGTTAATCAAATGTCATTGTAAACTTAAAGAAAATGCTATTTCAAAGTTAAACTTAAAAAACTGACAAAAGGGCAATGGCTACCATATCGGCGTCCATTTAATCTGTACATTAAAAAAATGTGATTACAAACAAATGTGACCAAATGATGGACAAAGCCTCTTAGAAAGATACTTAGACGGATTTTGTGTTTTTCTTTGTTTTTTTTTTGCTCATGTTTTTTTTTTGCTCATGTTTTTTTTTTTTTTTTTTTTTACATAGGCATCGCCACTTATCAAGGCCCAGATACCACTTAACGATAAGAGTTAAAGAGTGGACAATATAGTAATCGGTAGTAATGGAAATTCAGTAAATTTGTTAAGTGGAATGGCTCATCAAGAACTTGTTTACATTGGACTTGAGGACGACCATATTGTAGTCAGCTGCAAAGCAGGCAAACGGAAGACAGTTCCACAGGCGCGTGGTTCTAAGAAAGAAACTTTGTTCATGGAATCGGCGTTTAGGTTAAGGCACATATAAAGAGTTGGGGAAATTATTGGTAGTGTTTTCAGCTAGATGAGTGTTTCTTGTGTATGTTTGGCGAGGGGGGGCATAGATTGGAGCTTAGACGAGCACTTGACATGAAAATAACGATAAAGCAGAGACAGACTCGTAACATCTTTCTTAGAACTGCACGCCTGTGGAACTCTGTTCCGTCTGCCTGCTTCCCTCCGGACTACAACTTGGATGTCTTCAAGTCTAATGTTAACAAATTCCTAATGAACCGCCCCCCCTAATTAAACACTTCATAAAATCTCCTCACTAACGTAATGTACTTGCAATAACCCTTATCCCTGAGTGGCTTCCGGGCCTTGATAAGTGGTGATCACTGTGTAAAAAAAAAAAAAAATGAGAAAGAGGTTGCAGGGAAGAGAACATTTCTGAAATTTTGCAATCAGGATTGATTACTCGTGCTATTTGGATCCTTCTGAATACTGATCTCATCGGGAGTGTTATTTGCACAACATTTCAGTCGATGTAACCTCATACCTTCTTCAGGTGTATTGCATCGAACTTTAGAATCGTCAATCCTCAGTGTGAGCGACATTTCAAATACAAGTGTGAATTATATATGACTTCTACCCAGTCATGGTTGACAGAACGAGATCATCCCACCTCTGCGGATTAAATAAAAGGTTCCGTTCGAAATTGTATATGGATTTCCGAGTTTGACAAGATTCACTTGAAGAAGGTCGTAGGTTACATTGACCGAAACGTTGTGAAAATAACATTAAAGACAAGAACAGTAGTCCGAAACATCCAAATGATGTTAATCACAAACAAGTACACAACGAAAGACATTATTCTATAGTCTTATTCTTACATTCTTCAAGTCGACTAGTTTTTATGCGAGTCATCCTCTATAATTTTTTTTTTTTTTTTTTTACACAGTGATCACCACTTATCAAGGCCCGGAAGCCACTCAGGGATAAGGGTTATTGCAAGTACATTAAGTTAGTGAGGAGATTTGCTGAAGTGTTTACTTAAGGGGGCGGTTCATTAGGAATTTGTTAACATTGGACTTGAAGACATCCAAGTTGTAGTCCGGAGGGAAGCAGGCAGACGGAACAGAGTTCCACAGGCGTGCAGTTCTAAGAAAGAAGCTTTGTTCATGGAATCCGCGTTTTGATTTAGGCACAGATATAGAGTGGGGGAAATTTTTCACAGTGGATTCAGCTAGACGGGTGTTTTTCATGAAAGATTGGCGAGGGGGGACCAGAGATTGGAGTTCAGACGAGCATCTGCCATGGAAATAACGATAAAACAAGGACAGGCTCGCAACGTCTCTTCTGTGGGAGAGAGGTTGCAGGGTAGAGAAAAGGGCATCCCCCACTAAGCCACAAAGTCTATTTTGTACTCTGTGAAGGCAGGATAGGCTGTTTTTAGCAGCTCCAGCCCAGATATGGCAACAGTATTCCATCCTTGGACGTACTTGGCTTTTATATAGATAGAGAATTGCATCAGTAGTGAGATATCTTCTGGAACGGTAGAAGGATCCCACCATCTTTCCAGCGACCTTGGCAACAGACTTAGAGGATGCAATTAACACATTTGTTGGTAGTGGTTATGCTGAATTAATATTAGTGATTATTCTTTAATTTATAGGAAAATAATAAAAACGAATCATAATAGGAGAATTCTAAAAATATTGTTAGAAATATTCATATCTATAATATAAAGCTGAATGTGTGTGTGTCTCGTCACGAATAGGCTCCTATATGGTTGACTATTTAAAAAAAACGATTACATATAATGATAGAAGATGTATCGAGACACAGGAATGGGTATGTTTGATCTGGCAGAACGGAGGTTCATTAAAATTGTGGGGTCTGCATACCCGCCTGGTCCACAAAGTATGGAAATACAAAATTTAAAAAATTAAAAAAAAAAACGTTTACGAGTGTTTTTGATATAGATGTACAGGAGAATACTTTGATAAGTATGTTTTAACTTAAATAGGGATTGTATAATAAAATTGTGGGGTCTGCGTTCGCGCCAGGCCTCCATAGAATGGAAATAGGCACAAACTTTAATAAAGACATTTCATATCTATCTGCGTAAGTATACTTTGATAATTATGTTTCAGTTTGAAGAAATATGTTATAATAAAATTATGGGGTGTTCGTTCGCACCTGACCTCCATAGAATGGAAATATGTCACAAAGTTTAACAAGGTTTTTTTAATATAGATCCACAGAATATTATGATAAGTGTTTCAGTGTGAACAGGTATGGTATAATATGGAGTTTATCTATTTTATTTTTACTTTCATCATATTTTGCTTTGGTTATGATACCCGCAAATTCAACCCAAATTTACAACCCTTCTTTTTCATAACCTATCATACTTTCATAGATCAGAGTCCATTTTCTGTAGGCTGTTTTTGAACCCAGTCAGCGACGGGTATTTTTGCTAGTTATATATATATATATATATATATATATATATATATATATATATATATATATATATATATATACACACTTTCGGTATTTATCATATTAATCCAATTCTTTCCTTCTCATTTCATATCTAAATGTCATTAATTTGTTATTTTCTATATTTGCATAATGTATTATTATGTATATAATAATAATAATAATAATAATAATAATAATAATAATAATATATATATTTAATAATAATAATAATAATAATAATAACATTAATGATAATATATATTAATATATATAATATATATATATATAATAATATATAATAATAATAATAATAATAATAATAATAATAATATATATATATATATATATATATATATATATATATATATATATATAATAATTGTCTGTATTTTTGAGATGAGGTGTTTTCATTGATTGACATATGGCCGAGTCGTCCTAGACGTTGTATCAAAGTTTACAGTTACCCAAAGGTGCTGAGTTCAACCCTGAACGAAGGCAGTGAAAAAGTAACATTCAAAACAGAGAATCAGCAACTATGTCCCAGAGCCTAGCTGGAGTCCGAACACGGTACCCCCGTAATAATAATAAAGGGTTGGGTTCGAGACGCCTAACAAATGGTTCCCCAGTTCGATACAAAACACCTGATGAAGGCCGGAGGGCAAAACGGCCGAAACCTTGTGACGTTAACAAACAAGATGAGGAAGTCAGCACGACAATCTCAATCAATATATATATATAATAATAATAATATATAATAATAATAATAATAATTAAATGATTGAATTCATTCCAAACATATCGCTAAAACCCAAACAAAACATGTGCATATATATATATATATGAATAAAATAAAGCAAAATATAAACGATGCTTTAGACGTTATGTGAATAAAAAGGAAAAACCTAAAAGAGTAAAAACAAAATTAAATCAACGTTTCGTCCCCATTTCAAGGGACATCATCAGGATTTCTAGGCGAGGATGTACAGGAAGACGGTCATATCACATGCAAAAGAGGAGAAGTTTAGTTCTCTTTCTGTTCTGGAGAGAAAAAAATTTCATGATGAAAAGAGAATTTATATCAAGTGTGTGGAGGGGGGTCGGGTTATATACATATATGCATTTTTTATTTTTATTTTTTTTTTTTTATCATCATCAACCAGGATCTAAGTTAATGTTTTGTTCATTTATTATTATATTACCTATGATTGGGGCTACATTATAAAATCCTTTTCTTTGTTTGATGGTGCTAATGTTTGAAATTAAAGCAGATTCAATAAGTCTCCGTTTTGCTCTATCTGGGATGGATTTTAAGATTTTTGCATGTCCAAAGCCGAAAGAGTGGCCATGTTCGACACAGTGGGAAAAGAGTGCATTTAAGGGATTGGCATTTCTTATGTCCCTTTTGGACATGCAAAAATCTTAAAATCCATCCCAGATAGAGCAAAACGGAGACTTATTGAATCTGCTTTAATTTCAAACATTAGCACCATCAAACAAAGAAAAGGATTTTATAATGTAGCCCCAATCATAGGTAATATAATAATAAATGAACAAAACATTAACTTAGATCCTGGTTGATGATGATAAAAAAAAAAAAAAAAAAAAAAAAAAAATGCATATATGTATATAACCCGACCCCCCTCCACACACTTGATATAAATTCTCTTTTCATCATGAAATTTTTTTTCTCTCCAGAACAGAAAGAGAACTAAACTTCTCCTCTTTTGCATGTGATATGACCGTCTTCCTGTACATCCTCGCCTAGAAATCCTGATGATGTCCCTTGAAATGGGGACGAAACGTTGATTTAATTTTGTTTTTACTCTTTTAGGTTTTTCCTTTTTATTCACATATATATATATATATATATGCATGCACACACATTTTTTGTTTAAAAACATGAAAATATCAAGAGTCGAATAAGAATTGGTAAAAAACGTTAAAAAAATAAATAAAAATTCATTTGCTCCCCCCTACCCCCCATCATTCTCGTATTTTTGTCCGTTTTTATTTATTTGCTTCTTTCCTTATTTTGTTTTTATTTATTTATTTTAATGTGTTGATTATTTTCGAAGCCGGAACACTGAATAAGCAATAAACGTGTTTGAGTTTCTCAACAATCCGAACCGACGGCACCGCATGTTCTCATAAACATCCGATGAATTTTTATAATCAATTTAAGCCTTCTTCGGTTCCACTTGGGAAAAGATTCGAATCTATAAAGAAATTTACTTTTCGTTTTTTTGGGGGGGTTTTAATAAAGTTTTTTTTTATTATTATTATTATTTTTATTTAGTTTTTTTTTATTTTTTTTTTTTACTAAAACATTAGCAGACATTTTTCTCTTAGTTGTACTTTATTTAAGAAAAAAAAGTATCCAAATTCTCTTCCAGTTTCTATTTGTTTCAAACAATTCCCGCCGTTTTTTTTTTTTTTACATTTATATGTGTATGTAAATTAATATAGACGCGCAAATATATATATATATATATATATATATATATATATATATATATATTAATTATACCCAAGAGCAATTTAATTCACTAAAATACATGTTTATTCAATATTCATAAAACGCAACAATTACATGCACGAACTTCTTGTTGAAAATAAAGAATATATATATATATATATATGTGTGTGTGTGTGTGTGTGTGTGTGTGTGTGTGCATATTTTCTTTATATATCACACACACAAAAAGAGAGAAAAAATTTTTAAATATGCATTTATATATATATATATATATATATATATATATATATATATATATATAGCTTTAAGTGAAAGAGAAAAGAGAAAGATCAATTCCACAAAAGGAGACTTATCTGGATAATGCCAAGCTCAACAATAATTATTAGAGCTTATACAATAGGTTGAATAGGGGGTGTATTGCTGCTGTGTGGTAATTTATTTTAACGGTTTATGGGATGTCTATTTTCTATGGAGTGGGTAATTTTTTCATTAATTTGGTGTGGCTGTGTGTGTGGGGGGTATGTAAGGTTGTAAAACTGAAAGGTAATATGTTGCAATATATTTATAAGTTTCTACTGTTATGATATATGGAGTATGATTATAAGGGGGCGGTCGGAGATTAGGGTGGCAATGACTATGAGTGCATATAA
Source organism: Euprymna scolopes (assembly GCF_053919585.1). NCBI lineage: Eukaryota > Metazoa > Mollusca > Cephalopoda > Sepiida > Sepiolidae > Euprymna > Euprymna scolopes. The sequence goes on along the minus strand of NC_136510.1, from coordinate 99,678,224 downwards.
CTTGATGTAAAAGGTTAAGTATACATATTTTTGTTAAAGTGGGGGGAGTAAGGAAACCATAGCTACTTATGAGAGTGGTAAAAATATACCAAATAATAGTAGGGTAATTATAATAGTACGGAAGATAATAGTAATGACAATTATCATAATAGTAGTAATAATAAAGTTGGACATAAATTAGATGTAAAATTAAATATGAAAAAAAAAAGAAAAGAATAGTTTAATATTAAGAAAAATTTTGCTTTTTGATACTTATCAGAGGTATTCCAATACAAAACCTATCTAAAAACATTCCCAGGCACATAAAGTACATGTGCCTGATATTTTTTTTTAAATCGGCCCAGCCGTTTTGGAGCCTATAGGAACCGACCTTACACACACACACGCGCGCACAGACAAAGTGCCTTTTAAATATATAAATCTCACCTGTCTGTTTAAATGTATGTATGTATGTATGTATGCATGTATGTATGTCAGCCTAAAACTTTCTACAGAGGCGGCTGATTTTCACGAGATTGGTCTCGTTTTGAAGCTCGACCCTTCGGACGATAAATATAAAAAAATTGGCTAAAACATTAATTCATTCACCCTCAACACACACCTCCAAACACGCGGGCAACGCCAGGCACCCAGGATAGTTTATATATAAGTAGAAGATAGATAGATAGATAGATAGATAGATAGATAGATAGATACGCCCGACCAACCCTAGATAAGGTCTGCTAGTATATATGCATTAAATAGTATGTTAAAGTGTAAACAAATTTATGACAAATGTGTATAAAATAAATATGCTGCAAGGCAAAAGAATAAAAACTAAAAAAAAAAAGAAAAGTGTTTATGAATAGTAAAAAAGAAAAGGAAAATTAAAAACTCCGCTTTTGTTGAAAGTTAAGCTATATTCAAATGAATTAAAAAAAAATAATCCTTAGTTGAATGGTCAGTTTATGAGGCACACTTGATGATTAAATGGCATCATTGTTCCATGCATGATAGGGTTGTTTTTTTTTGTGTGTGTCTGCCAGAACAAAAGAGCCGTAAATATATTCTTTGTAAAGATGGAATACAAAAAAGAAATTTCGCTAACTTTTTATAAGTCGAAGGGATGAGCACAAAGGATTCCACATTCCTGAATGCAGCCATTAAAACACATCAATTCAAATCAACAAATACAGAAAACAAGTAAATAAAATAAAAAATAAAAATACAATATAATGTCTTAAGAAACGACACATATCTTTTTAGTTAACATATCTCATGCAAGTTTTGTGGTTAAGATAAAATGGATGAAGAGTCTACTATCTCCCCACTCTCTTCCTGATTAACACAAAAGTGTTGATGGGCAGCTAAGGACCTGGGTGAAAACAACATCCTTAGCCTTCGGGCCAAGATCACAGTGTAATATCTGTTTTGATCCTACACTTCACCTTTTTTTTGTCCTCGGTCAGTGGAGGAGAAATCCTTCATAACTGAGACAATTTTTATTTTTGTTCCTATTCAGAGTGCCTCTTTTGGGGAGCTGGAGATCCCCCACATTAAAAACCTATCTTGTGTCTAACACTGCCCTCGTGGGGAGGCAAGTAAATAGGAACAACAATGAAGGACAACCTGGCAATACCATCGGGCCCACAAGTAATTGGTGTGTGGCACTGAAATTGGGAGTGGTTAGCCATTTCTTGCAAAGTGATCCAGGATTGTCAAAACTGGACTGCGATAGTTCAACTTGCAGTTTGTGCTCATTCTAATTAGAATGGTATCCGCTACAAATCCAAGTGCAAGTTAGTATGAAGTTTGTCAGTCATAAAGGATCTATTTTCCCTTGTGAATTAACGTTGCCTCCCCCTGCCTCGCTGAGTGATTCGGCCACACAATGAGCAATGAGTTGGCTATGCGCATTGATTCATTTGTCCCCTAAAAGAACTTCTTTAGCCCCTTTTGGAAAACACAGTCAGCTAGCAGAGAGTACCCACCCAGCAAAGAAGACAGACATCTTTTTTTCTCTCTTGTCCCTCTCCACTTGCAATTTCAGCATCGACGATTTTCATCGAAAATAACTGCTGCCAACATGGCTCCTGATGAGCTCAATACAAAATACAAATGTCTGCACCCGTGTTAGCAGTATTTATAGAAATCAGGCGAGGTCACTCTTGTTGCCTCCTAATGTCAGTGACAGATAACTCTTATACCTATACATACACAAAGAGCAGCTTCCTGACTAATACACTGATGTCAGTGGTCAGTTGAAGACCTAGGCGACAACAATTAAGGACGACCTGACGGTAATATCTGGCCAACAAATAGTTGGTCGCTATCGCTGGAATAGAAAATAGTTAGTCATTTCCTGCAACCTGTTCGTGCTCAGGAGGAAGCCAACTCAATCCGACAAGGATGATAGTCGCTACAAGTACGACTAAGTATGAAGTGTCTCCGTCAGAGTTAGCCAAGCAGAGAAACCAGACATCTCTTTTCCTCTCTTGGTCTTGTCTACTCGACGTTCCAGCACCGATGATTTTCACAGAAAATGATTTATCAACCTGGGACCTCACAAGGAACGGCTTCCTGATTGACAGACCCAAAGAACCTTCTATTTCTTCTTTCTTGATCTGGACACAGTCCATCTTTCTATTTTCCAAATAAATCCTTTCCTTGTTTTGTCTTTAAAAAGGTTCTGTTATTTATTCTATGCTTTTGTGTTCGACAATTATTTATTTTATTAGGTGTGCTAAAAAGCAACCTCCCTTAAGAAGGGTTTCTCTTAGCGTTAACCAAGCTACTAACTGAGAATCCAAGCTACACATATAAAGTATGCCATTCTTGGTGGATTTTTGGTAACTTTTTGGGGGGCTATTTCCGTAGCAGTCTTGTTTTGTGTTTCTGTCTCTTTTGTAAGACAATCTTGTTTAAAATGTTTGGCCAGTTTCGTGATGGGGGTTGTTATGCTACAAAAGTGGAATCGTAGTCAAGAAAAGTTGGAAAATTACTTTGAGTGTCGCGTTCTCTGAAGATATGAAGGAATGTGTCTTTCCAAAAGGTTTGCCATCTAGATCAGGATTCTCCAAACCACGACCCACCAAAGTCTTTAATTTGAGTCACAGAGCTCTTATGGAAAATGTCAAAATATTCAGGAAAAATTTTAACAATTGAAATGTGTGAAAATGATGGGGTGGTTTTTCTTTTTTGTTCAAAAAATGATTAAAAGAATGACGTTTTGGAGAACAAGTAGTTGGTCTCCAGTGCTGGAATCTGGAGTGGTTCGTCATTTCCTGCAACCCGACTCGGGATCATCGAAATAGTATAATAAACTAGATTCAGCATTAAAAGTTAGTACAATTAATAGCAGTAGAAGTATAGTTTAGGCATCAGGCAGACATAAATAATTATGAATTCCCTTTATAATAGAAATTCAATAGTACAATTAATAGAAGTAATGGTACGGTTTTGACTTCAGACAGGCAGATATCAAATCTCAATCAGTAATAGAAGTATAATACAATATAACCCACTTAATTGTATAGTAAACTGGATTAAGCATTCGCCTGATCTCCGGCCGACTACAATATGGTAGTCTTCAAGTCTAATGCAAACAAGTTCTTGTTGAACCGTCTCCATAAATAATCAAATTGTACCCAATTTACACCATTAACGATTACTACACTACCACATTACATTCATTAACCCTTATCCTCGAGTGGCCTTTGGGCCTTGATAAGTGGTGACTCTCTTGTAAAATAAAACAGCAAAACAGATGCTACATTACGTAGCGAAATCTAATAAATTCTTCTGAAATTGTATAGTAAACTGGATTGAGTGTTGAAAGCTAGTACAATTAATAGCAGTAGAAGTATAGTTTAGGCATCAGACAGACAGAAAAAAATTATGAATTCCCTTTATATTAGAAATAGCTCTTATGGAAAACGTCGAAATATTCAGATTTTTTTTTTTTTAATTGAAATGTGTGAAAACAGTGTGGTGTTTTTTTTTTTTTTTTATTTGTTCAGAAAATGATTTAAAAAGTGAGGTTTTGGAGAACCAGTTTCAATTAAAAAAAAACAAAAAAAAAACTAATGAGTAAAACAGTAAAAAAAAACACATCTAGGTCATTTGTTTTTATTTTGGCTTGCTTAGTTCTAAAAAGGCCAACAATGTGGACCACCGTTTGAAAGCTTTGGAGGCCTCTTATTTCAATGGTAGGAAGTCGGGTTGTAGACTGATTTTCAATTTGATTTTGTTACCCGATTTAAATAGTCCAGTAACTTGTATCACTTCATTGAAGGTTTTGATTTGTTCACACTTCAACCAATTTACCTCTGTAGCATTATTCTTCCGCCAAAGTAAAATACAATTATTTATAAAAAGCAAATGAAATATAATTAATCAATACAACATTATTACTTCTGTAGCACAATGAAAACTGTATTTTAAGGGGAACAACTTGAGTTATTCCAGAAAATCCGTTCTGGCAAAAATTTACTTTCACCAATGATTAACATTTGTGAAAAAATTTCAAAAAAATCCAAGGCGTGGTTATTGAGAAAATTGCAAACAAACAAATGGATGAACGAGAGTCAATTACTAAATCCAATCCCTTCTTTGTTGAGGGATCAAAAAATTGAAAAGATGTCAGGATCTGTAGCGCAGTGGTTAGAGTACTTGGAAAAATCAATTGTAAAAGTGATATTCTCCTGACAGTTGAAGGTTCAATTCTCAGTGTGGGCAACCAAAAATACAATTGGGAATTACTTAGGACCTCTATCCAGTCATGGCTGTTAGCCCTCTAAATTAAATAAAGGGTTCCATTTGAAATTCTATCCAAATTCCCAAGTTCGATAGAAACATTTCCGAGTTGGACAAAATAACCTGAAGAAGGTTGGCGGTTACATCAACTGAAACGTGGTGAAAATGACACTCTAAATGAGAACAGTAATCCGATGAATCCAAATAATACGAAAATGAGAATAATCGTATGTTGAACTGAAAATACTGCCAGTGACTATATTCTTTGTTATTGTCTCTTTGTTGTTGATAGATATTAATTTTTCTCTGATTATCTATCTCCCCGTTTCTCTCTCTCTCCCTTGTTTTCGTCATCAGGAGAGAAAGAGATGAAAAGCTTGGAAGTGAGACTCCATATTTTATATATAAAAAAAGATGTATGGTTTGCTTATTTTACACAGTATTCAGTTGCACCATCACGGTTCAAGCTAAGATAATTAATTCTCAGGAGAGAATTAATGATGCCTTATAACGTACTTATGTATCATGTCGAAATTAATATAGATTACAAAAATTACGAAATATGATCCAGAAGAAAAATAATTACAAATAAAAATAGAATTTATCAAGTTTTACCATGTTTTAATGTGGAAGAGTTGTGCAACTAATTCAGTAGAACAAACTGACTTATCTTTCTTGATTCAAATTGACGTTAATAAAGGGTCCGACACTTTTAGACTAAAGATAATTGTGGATGATTTTTTGTTGTATGTATATTATTATATTTCTAGCAAATCTCCTATGTGTGTAATAATGTTTTCACTTGAAATGTGTAAAAAAAATGAAAGAAGAGAGAAATAACTGCCAAATTACGGCTCTGAATTTTTTAGATAAAGATTTATTATTCGTATTATTTCGATTCTTCAAACTACTGTTCCAGAAAATACCAATTATACGAATTATCCTTTTTATATCTGTCGAAAATGCTGTTTTGGACTTAAGCATGACAAACAAAGAAAAATGCTATTTTTAACTTATGCATGAAAGTACAGGAAAAGTACTTTAATTTTGCATGTTAACCATGAGATGCACATAAGAATGTTATTTAAAATTTTAAATGTGAAAGGCAAACACAAATGCTATTTAAAACTTAAGCATGACAGATTAAAAATATGCTATTTTGAATTTTTGAGATGAGGATTAAATATGCATATTATTTGGATTCTTTAGATTACGGTTCTCATCTGGAATTTTATTTGCACAACTTTTCGGTCAGCACAACTTCTGACATTCTGCAGAGTTCAACTAGATACACATGAAAAAAGTCGGTTACATCGACCAAAACGTTGTGCAAATAACATTCAAGATGAGAACAGTACAGGGTGGAACGATAAGATTTTTGCCCTAAAAAAGACGACATTATTTCATTTCCGTATTTCCGTTTGATAAAAACCGGTTTTCTTTATCTCTATATAAATAAAATGAACTCATTTTTTCCCGTCTGATTTTGACATTAATAGGATTAAAAATCAAGATATTTCATGCAAATATAATATGTACAAACGGCAGAACAATATCTGAGGTGTGTTATAGGCTTATTATTTCTCAAATTCCTCGATAATCTTAGATTTCTATACTTTTTCTGCTGAGAAGTCACGGCCAAAATCGGTTAAGATCAATGGAAGTGGTAAAATGTTTTCTCTCTAATAAATTCCTCCTCCCCCTGCCACTACTTAACACCGTTTGGGGATCGTTCACAAGGAACAGTTGAGAAGAGAACACCGGTTTGGCTTCGTAGTTCTTTCATGTGAAGTTATTTAAAATCACTAAACTAAGCTGCAGTGCTCTGTGGCGTAGTGGTTAGTGTGCTGGACAATTCACATTATATTTTCACGTTTGCGCCGACCTACCATAGTCGTTTTTTTTTTGTTTTTTTTTTCCTAAACAACTGGAATGGACTTTTCTTGGTGGCCGAACTGTTAACGTTGCAGATGTTTTTTTTTGTTTTTTTTTCACACTTTATTTTCCTACTTTTACTCATGACTCCGGGTTTGATCCTTCCTACTTACCTACCATAACATTTTTTTAAACCCCCCCCCCCGTCCCGGAAACAAACACTCGGGCAACGCCGGGTACCCCCGCTAGTTCTTAATAAAGGAATCTTTCATGTGAACCATTCACGCATACACATTCGTGAAACAGTTGACAAAGGCATAAAAATCCAATGACCCTTTTTAATTTTGACCTTTTAGCAGCCTTTTTTTCGAATGAAAACTGATTTAAAAAGTTTTCCACATTTCTGAATACCCTATAAACCAAATTTCAAATCTGGAGATAAAAAATTCGTTGAGTATATAGATTAAGAAGTGTTGCAGACCATCTTCTTGTTCGCCAGTTATGTACAAATCTCAAGAACGATAGGAGCCTTCTATCATGTCTGAAAATGACACAATGTTCAATGAGTAAGATCGGATATGCATCGCTGTACAACTCGTGCTCTCTACCAATCCAAGTTATGACAACAGGATCATTGTCAGCACCCTCAAAATGCATTGCTGGATAGCCACGAATAACAGAGATGTGCCCAGAGTGATGAAAACAAAGTTTACGGCCATGCTTATGATCTTTGGTGTGGTTTCAAGTAAGGGCCACATCATGCAACCTCACGTTTTCAAAGTCGGCTTGAAAGTCAACACCAAAGTGTACCTGGATGTGCTGAAGAGTGTGGTGATCCCCTGGTGCAATCAGGTAGCCGCTGGCAAACCCAGATGTGTGGCAGCAGGACTCTGCACTGGCCCACAAGTCCAAAGAGACCCAGGCTTAGCTTCAGAATAAATGTTACGACTTTGTACTCTTCCCTCACTGCCCCTCTCCCCCTTCCCCGACCTGAATCTGTTGAACTACTTCATTTGGTCATACGTCGAGAACATCACTAACATGACCTCTCACAATACAAAGCTAGCCTGATTGCTGGCATCCACTGAGTATTTGCTGAGCTCCTGCCAGCGCTTGTGGAAAAGGCATGCTCCCAGTTCTAGACCTATATCGAGGCGGTGATTGAGGGTGAAGGCGGCTACATTGAATAGATGTCAGCTCTATTACATAATCAAGTTACCTGAATTAATTTGTTTCAATAAAAGTTTTCAAATAAATGTGCAGTGTTGTTTTCTTTAGGGCGACAAATTTATCGTTCCATCCTGTAGTTTGAAGAATCCAATACGAATAACTTCCAAATTGCTAAATATCAGAAAGTGTTTTAATGAATTTAGCAGATTTGCTAATTGGTCTCGGGTTGTCTCGTTAATCTTAACTCTTTGTAATGTGTGATAATCGGGTGGTAGAAATCAGATTATAAATTGCCCTCTTCCATTCTTCCGGAAGAACTTTTATTGATTTTCGGTTTTAATCATCCGACTTTCAACGCGACTTTTGTGTTTTCTAAAAGAAACACTACGAAGCACACCTTTCCGAAAAAAAAGACAAAAAAAAAAAAAAAATCCTTTAAAATTCTTTTGGTAGCCATGATTTCATTAACCCAAAATAACAGTTATAAAAGGAGCAATAATTACCTCTCCTAACATTTAAAGTTTTCTTGAGGAATTTTCTAAGTCAGACCTATATAGCAATTTATCTGATTTCTCTATACTAAAACCAATCTATTTTTTTTACCTCTTTCTTCTTTTTACTATGTCACTGGAAGAAATATATATTACTAGTAGGCCATCCGGCGTTACCCGGTCGTAAAATATACACAAATATTATATTTTAATTAATACAGAAACCGAAACATGTGCATGAGAGTATTACATTTTTTTCTTAACAGTTCAATTCTTGTAAATAAAAAAAATAATACTGGAGCTGAGATTGATACCAAAATCTAAAAACAGTGAGTCAAGTACGATAACCATTAGGCCAGCTTGACAGGACCTTTAAAAATTGTTTTCACACCTACTCATTCTTAATATAAGGAAACTCTTATGTAAAACAATCACGCATGCGCATTCGTGAAACAGTTGAAAAACACATAAAAATCTGATGACTCACACATACCAACTTTTTTTTTAATTTTGACCCCCATAGCAGCCATTTATTACGGATGAAAACCGATTAAAATGTTTTTCACATTTCTGAATGCCCTATAAACCAAATTTCAAGCATCCAGATCAAAAATTGAGTATATAGGTTGAGAAGTGTCCTCACACACACATTCTTACTATTATATATATGTAGACTTCGCTTTTCTGGAAATACGCATTCTGAGTGAGAAAACTTTTAGAGCAGACACTTTTTCTTTATTCCTGGAGTATTCTTAAACATGAAAAGGGAGATAATCGTGTTGTGAGTTATTCCCCTTGACTTTTATAATATAGATACCATCATTATTTCCTTAATCATTTTCCTTCTATACCCTAGAAATGTTGGATAGGTATTGCTATATATTCGACAAGATATAGCTGAATAAACACGTTGGTTACATCGGACAAAGAGACGTTGCGAGCCTGTCTCTGCTCTATCGTTATTTTCATGGCAAGTGCTCGACTGAACTCCAATCTATGGTCCCTCCCTGTCAACCTTTCACAAAAACACTCGTCTAGCTACAGCAACTGCCAGCAATTTCCCCCACTCTCTATCTGTGCCTAAACCTAAACACAAATTTCATGAACAAAACTTCTTTCCCAGAGCTGCCCGCCTTTGGAACACTGTTCCACTGGCCTGCTTCACGGTTGAATACAACATGGTAGCCTTCAAATCCAATGTAAACAAGTTCTTGTTGAGCCGTCCCCATAATTAATCAAATTCTACCCAATTTACACCATTAACGATTACTACACTACCACCTTACATTCATTAACCCTTATCCTCAAGTGGCCTTCGGGCCTTGATAAGTGGTGACTCTCAAGTAAAAATAAAAATAATAATAAAAAATAATACAAATCCTCATCTAAAATTTTTTTTAGAAACATAAATGAATGCACATTGGCCTTTATTATAGATTGGAGAAAAAAAACATTAGCTTGTTTGTTGTTAGGCACCAATGGTTGACTTTGATCCTAAAGTATAAAAATGATGCTTTATCTCATAATAGATTTTTACATTTCCAATAAAAGAATTAAATGATTAACAAAAACAAAAGTCGCTTGACAAGGGCCTATAACGCTGAAAACATGTTTATATCTTGGAGGTAGATTAATGAGATTAATAAAAAAAAAAATAATAATAATAAATCCGGACAATTGCTACCATCTTGAATGTCATCTGTACAACGTTTCGATCGATGTAACCTCCGGCCTACGTCAGGTTTAAAAGTCGTCGTATTTTAGATGAAAAACAACAAAAACAGAGGGTAGCTCTGCACTCGAAGGTTTCAATATTTTTGATCTAGTCGGAAAGTATATTTATACGAATTATGAAGATAATTTAACCCTTTACCGGCCGAAAATTTTATGCAATAAATAAATTGTTTAACCAGTAAACACACACGTGACGTAAGTTAGCAAATGATGCACACACATAAACAAACCCCTCATTCACTTGCTGAACCATGCATAAACCTGTACTTTAAAAACAAGTTGGCCTGACAAGTTATAAGAGTAAGAAATATTTCCTATCATCATAGCCTTGAGCCCCTAAGAGCCATAGGCCATCTACAACTTTGTAGATGCTTGTGTAACGACTGAGTTCTTTTTACGGGGTGAGGGTGCTGGCCCCACGCCCAACCTTCCCAGAAGGTCCATACAGCGCCCAGCCTTCCAAAATGGCCACCCGTCTGGTACCGGCCAGGCTCAACGTTGCTTAACTTCGGTGATCTGGCTAGAACCTGTGTGCCGTACAAGTATTTCCTATACGGGTATTTATTTATTATTTTGATAGGAGACCTGAAAGTATAATTTACGGTAAAGGGTTATTTATCAGGAATTCCTAAGGGTATAACTTTTAACTTATTATGAAATTTTAAATAAAATCCATAAACCTATTGTAGGTTCTTGGAAACATGATATTTACGAAACTAAGAGGTTGCTGGTTTCAGTATGGTTCCTAATAGTCTAGAAGTTTTCATGCGAATTGGTTGGTTGAAGAGTTTTGCGCAAAGTGTCAAAGGAATCATTAATTAAATTTAGAAAACTAATCGGAAAGTCTCCAATTCTATGATGGATCTATATGCCAATCGTTTGATGAAACTGAAGACAGAAAAAGGAAGGAAAGAAACGCAGTCATTTGATACCTGTCTTATACTGACGTTCGCTGCCAGCCAAGTCAACCAGATTGAGTTTCCCCGCTCGAAAGTGTTCGTCGTTTGAACTGTCTGTTGTGATCATCTCAAGTTGGACGGTGAAAATCGAGTGGCTTCGCGACGAATCCTTGTTCATGAGGGTGGCACCTGTTGTTCGATTATGCCAACCTTTTTCCATGATCTTCGCGCAGTCGGAGACATTCTGAACCGTGTGGTAAGACAGACCTAAAGATAAACAAACATGAAAATCAGTTAACATCATCGTAACATAAATAAATAAATTAATTAATAATTAAAAATACTTTGAGCTTAAATTCAGAAGAACCCACGTATATGTCATGACTTCCTTAGATTTCAAAACCCGATACTATGACCACAAAAGCACATTCAAAAATAAAAAACACCGTATAAAAACAACACTAGCGAATAAATACTGGGAACTCAAAGAAAGCGGACATTCGCCGGTAGTCGAATGGAAATAATGAGACAAGCTACCACATGCAGACAATTAGACGACCCATGTAAATTATGCCTCCATGAAAAATTTTCTATCCTGTACTTTAAAGAACCTTAAAATCTATTAAACTGTAGGCGGGAAATAGCAAACAACTGTGTTCACAAAATAAAACTTACTCTAGGATAGCGATACAAAATAGCTTTAAAACTAACAATAACAATAGAAAACAAACAAATAAATAAATCAAATAAACATGAATATACATAAAGGGGCGCGGTGGATACTAGAAAGCTGATTGGCCAACTAGAAATCCTCAACATATATAAAAACAAGAAGCAACGACAGAATTCGCGCATAAGCCTGACGAATCCTATAGTTGGATGAAATGCAGAATATTCAGTGTAGCTTAATCGCCATATATATTTTATAAATTACTATATATATATACATATATATATATATATATATATATATATATATATATATATATATATATATATATATATATATATATATATATATTGTGCAAGCAGAGAAACCTCCGGCTTCAATTAGAATTATTTGGGTAGTCAGGTTTTTTTTTTCTTCTTAACCTCCTCTCCGCTCTTACTCCATACCACTACCAAATATTCTAAAAATAAAAAAATAATTTTCAGACTTATGACCCTTGAAAATGTTAGTCTGAACGAAAAGCACTTTGGGTGTATTTTAACGATCGTTTTTTTTTTAGTCGACTTATTTATTTTATTGAATTGTACATATAACTTGCCCCATTATATTTTTTTTTAATTTTTTTTATTTTCCTCACCCTGTTTTCCATTTTTTAGTTGATTGAATTTACGCGATGGTTCACTTCTTTATAATTATTCTAAAATTTTGCCAATCGAATAAAGAGATATATATATATATATATATATATATATATATATATATATATATATATATATATATATATATGTGTGTGTGTGTGTGTGTGTGTGTGTGTGTGTGTGTGTGTGTGTGTATTGAGTAAAACGATTCATAATTGTGAATTAAAAATCAGTTTCA
>NC_136510.1:99620775-99663275 GCF_053919585.1 Euprymna scolopes | reverse complement strand
GCACACTAAAGCTGATCCATTCGAGGATTTTCGTAATTTCTCTTCTTTTTCTACGTTACCACTTGCTTGTTGATAAAAGAGTCCCCAAACAGGTGTGGACAAATTTAAGACATATTACAATAAATATATGAATATATTAGTTTATGTGTCCATTCACTAAGGAATAAACGTCATAGATAAAGACGAGTTATAGAAAATCTTTATGTCATGGAATTTCGAAGCCTAATGCTTTTCACCAGAAAGAGCAGAAAAGAAACTAGGTGACAGATATATAGAAATGCGACATCTAGCTTAGGATACATTAAAATATAAGTTTAAAATAATATAGGAGGATAGTGAAGGAGATAGAAAATTTAGAGGATGGAGTATAAAACGAAAAGTAGGGAAAAGTAAGGCATTCATTAATTGGGGGTAATTGATGCTTATGGAGAGCAAATGGGATTAGTAATATGGTGCAAGTTCTACTTAAAGGATGAGTGAAGGGCGTCTAAAGCAAAATATTATAATGATGGAGAAAAAAGTCCAAATAAAAAGATAAAGGGGGAAAATAATAATAATAACTAGCAGGACCTGTGGAAATTCCATAGGGGACTTATTCATATGTAATATATGGATGTTAGTATTCTGTAAATGTTCAGCGTAAATGGAGACACTCTGATATTATTGTAGCTCTTTTGTTAAAACTGCAAAAGTATTTATAAAAGCTAGCAGGGACGTCTGGCGTAGCCCAGTCGTAAAGTACGCTTAAATATGATATTTTAATTCTTACAGACTTCGTATATATTATTATAGAGTTAATGTTCTATCATTTTTATATATTATAAAGTTGCGATTTCAAAAATAAAAAAATATATCCATATGACTGTGGTGCATCAGCTTGAATCGAAACCGAAACCAAAACTTATGAAGAATTCCTGGTAAATTATTATTACAAGAAATGGAAGTCCATACATAACAATTAAACGACAGTCACTCGGATGTAAGCGTGACACACAAAATAAATACCACACACGCTTTCCTATTAATAATAATAATAATAATAATAATAATAATAATAATAATAATAATAAAGTGAGGTGGGTCAAGGAGGTTGGAAAAACTGAGGAGAGAAAGCACTAGCCAGACCTCCGCTGGGGAAGCTAATTGCAACCCAAATTTCAGTAAAAATCAAAAGTCGATGCCAACGAAAAATCAATGGTAAGCGGCTGTTGCGATAATGCAAATTCATCTGTAAAAGTTATCGAAAGTGATGGAGAGTACTGGAAATCTGAAGAGACTTGTTGCCACAAGTTGTTCTCAAAACGGAATCTTTGATGATGACTTGCGTGAATACTCCTAGTGAGTAAATTATTATAAAATGTGACAGTGCAAAAAGGAATAGAAATGAAACAAAATGTAAGCAATAAGCAAACGAATAAAAAACCTTTTGGCCCAAACAAATTCTGTGAATTTCGCATGACACAATTTTTCTTTTCCGTTGAAAGGAAACATTTAAGCAAGTTTCACACATTAATTTTAATCGGTTACCAGTAACACTTCTTCCAATTTTTCTTGGTTACTTAGTATTGTACATTTTATATTTTTTTCAACTCTCAGCATCAATTATGGTTAAATCCGACCTAGCGTTTATCTGAAATTTTATTTCATTTTTTTTTTTTATTATTGAGATTTTGATTTTCTTGGAATTTTCTCAGTTGTTGTTTACTCTGCCGTCTACTGAACGATGTTTTTCCTTTGCGCCTACAGTGTGATAATTTATACCTTTATAACCAAAAAACATGTCACATTTTTGTTTTTAAATGGGTAGTCTCTAATATATTATTATTTTGTACCTTTATTTTGTATCCCTTATTTTGGAACGTTAATATTTTGGACCCTTTAATGTGGAACGTTAATATTTTGTATCCTTTATATTGCAACGTTAATATTTTGTATACTTTATTTTGGAACGTTAATATTTCGTATCCTTTATTTTGGAACGTTAATATTTTGTATCCTTTATTTTGGAACGTTAATATTTTGTATCCTTTATATTGCAACGTTAATATTTTGTATACTTAATTTTGGAACGTTAATATTTTGTATCCTTTATTTTGGAACGTTAATATTTTGTATCGTTTATTTTGGAACGTTAATATTTTGTATCCTTTATTTTGGAACATTAATATTTTGGACACTTTAATGTAGAACGTTAATATTTTGTATCCTTTATTTTGGAACGTTAATATTTTGTATCCTTTATTTTGGAACGTTAATATTTTTTTATCCTTTATTTTGGAACGTTAATATTTTGTATCGTTTATTTTGGAACGTTAATATTTTGTATCGTTTATTTTGGAACGTTAATATTTTGTATCCTTTATTTTGGAACGTAAATATTTCGTATCCTTTATTTTGGAACGTTAATATTTTGTATCTTTTATTTTGGAACGTTAATATTTTGTATCCTTTATTTTGGAACGTTAATATTTTGTATCCTTTATTTTGGAACGTTAATATTTTGTATCCTTTATATCGCAACGTTAATATTTTGTATACTTTATTTTGGAACGTTAATATTTTGTATCCTTTATTTTGGAACGTTAATATTTTGTATCCTTTATTTTGGAACGTTAATATTTTGTATCCTTTATTTCGGAACGTTAATATTTTGTATTTGTTATTTTGGAACGTTAATATTTTGTATCGTTTATTTTGGAACGTTAATATTTTGTATCCTTTATTTTGGAACGTTAATATTGTGTATCCTTTATTTTGGAACGTTAATATTTTGTATCCTTTATTTTGGAACGTTAATATTTTGTATCGTTTATTTTTGAATGTTAATATTTTGTATCCTTTATTTTGTATCTTTTATTTTGGAACGTTAATATTTTGTATCCTTTATTTTGGAACGTTAATATTTTGTTTCTTTTATTTTGGAACGTTAATATTTTGTATCGTTTATTTTGGAACGTACAGATTTTGTATCGTTTATTTTTGAACGTTAATATTTTGTATCCTATATTTTGGAACGTTAATATTTTGTATCCTTTATTTTTTAACGTTAATATTTTGTATTTTTTATTTTGTAACGTTAATATTTTGTATTTTTTTTATTTTGTAACGTTAATATTTTGTATGATTTATTTTGGAACGTTAATATTTTGTATCCTTTACTTTGCAACGTTAATATTTTGTATCCTATATTTTGGAACGTTAATGTTTTGTATCCTTTATTTTGTAACATTAATATTTTGTATCCTGTATTTTGTAACGTTAATATATTGTATCCTTTATTTTGGAACGTAAATATTTTGTATTTTTTATTTTGGTACGTTAATATGCTGTATGCTTTATTTTGTAACGTTAATATTTTGTATCCTTTACTTTGCAACGTTAATATTTTGTATCCTTTATTTTGGAACGTTAATGTTTTGTATCCTTTATTTTGTAATGTTAATATTTTGTATCCTTTATTTTGTATCTTTTATTTTGGAACGTTATTATTTTGTATCCTTTATTTTGGAACGTTAATATATTGTATCCTTTATTTTGGAACGTTAATATTTCGTATCCTTTATTTTGGAACGTTAATATATTGTATCCTTTATTTTGGAACGTTAATATTATGTATCCTTTATTTTGGAACGTTAATATTTTGTATCCTTTATTTTGGAACGTTAATGTTTCGTATCGTTTATTTTGGAACGTTAATATTTTGTATTTTTTATTTTGGAACGTTAATATATTGTATCCTTTATTTTGGAACGTTAATATTTTGTATCGTTTATTTTGGAACGTTAATATTTTGTATCGTTTATTTTGGAACGTTAATATTTTGTATCCTTTATTTTGGAACGTAAATATTTCGTATCCTTTATTTTGGAACGTTAATATTTTGTATCTTTTATTTTGGAACGTTAATATTTTGTATCCTTTATTTTGGAACGTTAATATTTTGTATCCTTTATTTTGGAACGTTAATATTTTGTATCCTTTATATCGCAACGTTAATATTTTGTATACTTTATTTTGGAACGTTAATATTTTGTATCCTTTATTTTGTATCTTTTATTTTGGAAAGTTAATATTTTGTATCCTTTATTTTGGAACGTTAATATTTTGTATCTTTTATTTTGGAACGTTAATATTTTGTATCGTTTATTTTGGAACGTTAATATTTTGTATCGTTTATTTTTGAACGTTAATATTCTGTATCCTATATTTTGGAACGTTAATATTTTGTATCCTTTATTTTTTAACGTTAATATATTGTATCCTTTATTTTAGAACGTTAATATTTTGTATTTTTTATTTTGTAACGTTAATATTTTGTATTTTTTTTATTTTGTAACGTTAATATTTTGTATGATTTATTTTGGAACGTTAATATTTTGTATCCTTTACTTTGCAACGTTAATATTTTGTATCCTATATTTTGGAACGTTAATGTTTTGTATCCTTTATTTTGTAACATTAATATTTTGTATCCTGTATTTTGTAACGTTAATATATTGTATCCTTTATTTTGGAACGTAAATATTTTGTATTTTTTATTTTGGTACGTTAATATGCTGTATGCTTTATTTTGTAACGTTAATATTTTGTATCCTTTACTTTGCAACGTTAATATTTTGTATCCTTTATTTTGGAACGTTAATGTTTTGTATCCTTTATTTTGTAATGTTAATATTTTGTATCCTTTATTTTGTATCTTTTATTTTGGAACGTTATTATTTTGTATCCTTTATTTTGGAACGTTAATATATTGTATCCTTTATTTTGGAACGTTAATATTTCGTATCCTTTATTTTGGAACGTTAATATATTGTATCCTTTATTTTGGAACGTTAATATTATGTATCCTTTATTTTGGAACGTTAATATTTTGTATCCTTTATTTTGGAACGTTAATGTTTCGTATCGTTTATTTTGGAACGTTAATATTTTGTATTTTTTATTTTGGAACGTTAATATATTGTATCCTTTATTTTGGAACCTTTATATTTTGTATGCTTTATTTTGGAACGTTAATATTTTGTATCCTTTATTTTGGAACGTTAATATTTTGTATCCTTTATTATGGAACGTTAATATTTTGTATCCTTTATATTGTATCCTTCATGTTGGAACGTTAATATTTTGTATCCAGTATTTTAGAACGTTAATATTTTGTAATCTTTATTTTGGAACGTTAATATTTTGTATCCTTTATTTTGGAACGTTAATATTTTGTATCCTTTATTTTGGAACGTTAATATTTTGTATCCTTTATTATGGAACGTTAATATTTTGTATCCTTTATATTGTATCCTTCATGTTGGAACGTTAATATTTTGTATCCAGTATTTTAGAACGTTAATATTTTGTAATCTTTATTTTGGAACGTTAATATTTTGTATCCTTTATTTTGGAACGTTAATATTTTGTATCCTTTATTTTGGAACGTTAATATTTTGTATCCTTTATTATGGAACGTTAATATTTTGTATCCTTTATATTGTAATCTTTCATGTTGGAACGTTAATATTTTGTATCCAGTATTTTAGAACGTTAATATTTTGTAATCTTTATTTTGGAACGTTAATATTTTGTATCCTTTATTTTGGAACGTTAATATTTTGTATCCTTTATTTTGGAACGTTAATATTTTGTATCCTTTATTATGGAACGTTAATATTTTGTATCCTTTATATTGTATCCTTCATGTTGGAACGTTAATATTTTGTATCCAGTATTTTAGAACGTTAATATTTTGTAATCTTTATTTTGGAACGTTAATATTCTGTATCCTTTATTTTGGAACGTTAATATTTTGTATCCTTTATTTTGGAACGTTAATATTTTGTGTCCTTTTTTTTTTGAAGCGTAAATATTTTGTATCTTTTATTTTGTATCGTTTATTTTTGAACGTTAATATTTTGTATCGTTTATTTTGGAACCTTAATATTTTGTGTCCTTTTTTTGGAACGTAAATAGTTTGTATCCTTTATTTTGTATCCTTTATTTTGTAACGTTAATATTTTGTATCCTTTATTTTGGAACGTTAATATTTTGTATCCTTTATATCGCAACGTTAATATTTTGTATCCTTTTTTTGATACATAAATAGTTTGTATCCTTTATTTTGGAACGTTAATATTGTGTATCCTTTATATTGTATCCTTTATTTTTGAACGTTAATATTTTGTATCATTTTTTTGCATCCTTTATTTTGGTACGTTAATATGCTGTATGCTTTATTTTGTAACGTTAATATTTTGTATCCTTTACTTTGCAACGTTAATATTTTGTATCCTTTATTTTGGAACGTTAATGTTTTGTATCCTTTATTTTGTAATGTTAATATTTTGTATCCTTTATTTTGTATCTTTTATTTTGGAACGTTATTATTTTGTATCCTTTATTTTGGAACGTTAATATATTGTATCCTTTATTTTGGAACGTTAATATTTCGTATCCTTTATTTTGGAACGTTAATATATTGTATCCTTTATTTTGGAACGTTAATATTATGTATCCTTTATTTTGGAACGTTAATATTTTGTATCCTTTATTTTGGAACGTTAATGTTTCGTATCGTTTATTTTGGAACGTTAATATTTTGTATTTTTTATTTTGGAACGTTAATATTTTGTATCCTTTATTTTGGAACCTTTATATTTTGTATGCTTTATTTTGGAACGTTAATATTTTGTATCCTTTATTTTGGAACGTTAATATTTTGTATCCTTTATTATGGAACGTTAATATTTTGTATCCTTTATATTGTATCCTTCATGTTGGAACGTTAATATTTTGTATCCAGTATTTTAGAACGTTAATATTTTGTAATCTTTATTTTGGAACGTTAATATTTTGTATCCTTTATTTTGGAACGTTAATATTCTGTATCCTTTATTTTGGAACGTTAATATTTTGTATCCTTTATTTTGGAACGTTAATATTTTGTGTCCTTTTTTTTTTGAAGCGTAAATATTTTGTATCTTTTATTTTGTATCGTTTATTTTTGAACGTTAATATTTTGTATCGTTTATTTTGGAACGTTAATATTTTGTATCCTTTATTATGGAACGTTAATATTTTGTATCCTTTATATTGTATCCTTCATGTTGGAACGTTAATATTTTGTATCCAGTATTTTAGAACGTTAATATTTTGTAATCTTTATTTTGGAACGTTAATATTTTGTATCCTTTATTTTGGAACGTTAATATTCTGTATCCTTTATGTTGGAACGTTAATATTTTGTATCCTTTATTTTGGAACGTTAATATTTTGTGTCCTTTTTTTTTTGAAGCGTAAATATTTTGTATCTTTTATTTTGTATCGTTTATTTTTGAACGTTAATATTTTGTATCGTTTATTATGGAACGTTAATATTTTGTATCCTTTATATTGTATCCTTCATGTTGGAACGTTAATATTTTGTATCCAGTATTTTAGAACGTTAATATTTTGTAATCTTTATTTTGGAACGTTAATATTCTGTATCCTTTATTTTGGAACGTTAATATTCTGTATCCTTTATTTTGGAACGTTAATATTTTGTATCCTTTATTTTGGAACGTTAATATTTTGTGTCCTTTTTTTTTTGAAGCGTAAATATTTTGTATCTTTTATTTTGTATCGTTTATTTTTGAACGTTAATATTTTGTATCGTTTATTTTGGAACCTTAATATTTTGTGTCCTTTTTTTGGAACGTAAATAGTTTGTATCCTTTATATTGTATCCTTTATTTTGTAACGTTAATATTTTGTATCCTTTATTTTGGAACGTTAATATTTTGTATCCTTTATATCGCAACGTTAATATTTTGTATCCTTTTTTTGATACATAAATAGTTTGTATCCTTTATTTTGGAACGTTAATATTGTGTATCCTTTATATTGTATCCTTTATTTTTGAACGTTAATATTTTGTATCATTTTTTTTGCATCCTTTATTTTGGAACGTTAATATTTTGTATCCTTTATTTTTTAACGTTAATATTTTGTATCCTTTATTTTGGAACGTTAATATTTTGTACCCTTTATTTTGGAACGTTAATATTTTGTATCCTTTATTTTGGAACGTTTATATTTTGTATCCTTTATTTTGGAACGTTAATATTTTGTATCCTTTATTTTGGAACGTTAATATTTTGTATCCTTTATTTTGGAACGTTAATATTTTGTATCCTTTATTTTGTATCCTTTATTTTGGAACGTTTATATTTTGTATCCTTTACTTTGTATCCTTTATTTTGGAACGTTTATATTTTGTATCCTTTATTTTGGAACGTTTATATTTTGTATCCTTTATTTTGGAACGTTAATATTTTGTATCCTTTATTTTGGAACGTTAATATTGTGTATCCTTTATTTTTGAATGTTAATATTTTTGATCCATTATTTTGGAACGTTAATATTTTGTTTCTTTTATTTTGGAACGTAAATATTTTGTATCCTTTTTTTTGGAGCGTAAATATTTTGTGTTCTTTTTTTGGAGCGTAAATATTTTGGATCCTTTATTTTGGATCCTTTATTTTGGAACGTTAATATTTTGTATCGTTTATTTTGGAACCTTAATATTTTGTGTCCTTTTTTTGGAACGTAAATAGTTTGTATCCTTTATTTTGGATCCTTTATTTTGGAACGTTAATATTTTGTATCCTTTATTTTGGAACGTTAATATTTTGTATCCTTTATATCGCAACGTTAATATGTTGTATCCTTTTTTTGATACGTAAATAGTTTGTATCCTTTATTTTGGAACGTTAATATTGTGTATCCTTTATATTGTATCCTTTATTTTTGAACGTTAATATTTTGTATCATTTTTTTTGCATCCTTTATTTTGGAACGTTAATATTTTGTATCCTTTATTTTTGAACGTTAATATTTTGTATCCTTTATTTTGGAACGTTAATATTTTGTACCCTTTATTTTGGAACGTTAATATTTTGTATCCTTTATTTTGGAACGTTTATATTTTGTATCCTTTATTTTGGAACGTTTATATTTTGTATCCTTTATTTTGGAACGTTAATATTTTGTATCCTTTATTTTGGAACGTTAATATTGTGTATCCTTTATTTTTGAATGTTAATATTTTTGATCCATTATTTTGGAACGTTAATATTTTGTTTCTTTTATTTTGGAACGTAAATATTTTGTGTCCTTTTTTTAGGAGCGTAAATATTTTGTGTTCTTTTTTTGGAGCGTAAATATTTTGGATCCTTTATTTTGGATCCTTTATTTTTGAACGTTAATATTTTGTATCGTTTATTTTGGAACCTTAATATTTTGTGTCCTTTTTTTGGAACGTAAATAGTTTGTATCCTTTATTTTGGATCCTTTATTTTGGAACGTTAATATTTTGTATCCTTTATTTTGGAACGTAAATATTTTGTATCCTTCATTTTGTATCCTTTATTTTGGAACGTTTATATTTTGTATCCTTTATTTTGGAACGGTAATATTTTGTATCCTTTATGTTGGAACGTTAATATTGTGTATCCTTTATTTTTGAATGTTAATATTTTTGATCCTTTATTTTGGAACGTTAATATTTTGTATCCTTTATTTTGGAACGTTAATATTTTGTATCCTTTTATTTTGGACCAAAAACAAAAAAGAAAACAGAAAAACGAACGTTAAAAAAGAACATATGAATAATGGCTTAAATAAGCCTGTTTCGATATTAAAATTTAAAAAATCGGTGGCTACCTGGGTGTTTTTGGGTGTGTGGTCCGGGGTGGATAAGCGAAATAAAAAAGAAAAAAACAGAAAAACGAACGTTAGGTGAAAATGGCTTTAATAACACTGGTTCAATATTTAAATTTAAAAAATCGAAAAAAAAAAAGACATCTCACACCACGATTCGAACCCAAAACGTTTAGATAACGACCCAACGCGCTAACCAACTAAGCTCACACGACGTACATGAAATTTAGTCAGGTCTTCAACTATTTAAAGTAAATCAGGTCATGACGTCATCTGACGCATGCGGAGATCCCGTCGTCGTCACGAGAAGACCGTTTTTGTAGACCCCCTTCCCCTGGCGAAAATTGTCGATTTCGGGGTGAAAAAATTAACATTTTGGGCCAATTTTACGATATTTTTCGTGCAAAGGATGGGGCTTCAATATGATCCCAAGTTTGTGAATATTTGTTCCGTGTGTCGAAAGTTTTTAGTGGACACACAAACACACATACATATATATATACAAACATATATACATACACACATGTTCGCTTTTATATATATATATAGATGATGTGGTTCTTGGTTGATTAACTGTGTCTAACTGTGGTTGGATATATACTCTAGTGTCAAAACAATGAAAAGAATATGGTGTTTTCATAACCTTAGTCATTACACACTCTCACTTTCGAAAAGAAAAGATCCGCCTTTATGTCTACCATGTCAAAACTGATGTCCATTAAAAACATAATAATTGAATGTAAAAAATTCGAAGCAATAAGATCCCAGTTCTTCCAAGTAATCAACCTATGAAAAATTTCCAGCACTGTACAAGTAAAAGATATATACAATTTCCTAAAAACCATTGGACTGTAACTGGAAAAAATGTAAAAATAAAATAATAGCCACCCGCATTCTACAAGACAAAAAGGTTTCACAAACCAGAAACGCATCAATTATCTTCTTATCTTGTATTTGTCTCAGCACCAGTGAGTCGTTGCGCTGGCATAAAATCAAACTGCATTTCATATATGCTGATTAAAAAAAAAATAATAGACATACCTATCAAGTTTTTGAGTAACATGAAAGAGAACTCCAAAAAATCATGTTTTTTTTTTTTAGCCCTAAAAGTCTGAAGGGGATGCGAACCAGAATTTTGCCAGGGTCAAACATACTGAATTTATATTAAGAATAATGGCCTCTACATTTTGGCCAAGTTTCAGGAAAATCTAATGGATGGATCAAATGCTATGGGGCAAAAAGTGTCATTTTGGGCCATTTTGAGTCATTTTTGCCCTCTTTTGAGCCTCTGGATATGCCGAATCCCAGTATAAATAGATAACGGTGCAGTTTCAGGCCTTAAGACATGTACATTTGAGTTGACTGCCGCGAAAAACCACTTTACAGTCAGACATATCAAGTTTTTGTTGAGAAATACAAAAAAAGAGCCACAAAAAGGGGCGTTTTTAGCCCTAAAAGTCGCCAGCGACGTGAACCAGAATTTTGCCAGGGTCACCCATACTGGATTTATATTAAGAACAATGGGATACACATTTGAGCGAAGTTTGAGGAAAATCTAATGGATGGATCAAAAGTAAGGGGCAAAACATATCAATTTTGGCCATTTTGGGGCATTTTTTTACCTCTTTTGAGCCCCTGAGGATGCAACGGGAATGTTTGCAAAAAAAACTTTTTACTGTGCACATCTATGTAATGAAATACAATTTGTGGCAAAATTTCAGGGAAAAAGAATGGACGGTTATCTGCCAATTGTCCGGAATAACGGACGCATGGACGCATGGATGCCAGTGATAACATAGGTCCCTCTCTGATAAACCGAGGGACCAATAATACTAATAATTTTTTTTTTTTTTTTTATTAAATTTTCACCATAAACAAGGCGCATTGCCACTTTGGTGTAGGGGGCTACTATCAGGGGCAGCAACTACTGGGGCACTATGTTGGGATTTGGGCAGCAAGATGTCGGTTCACGTTGCACTTGAATGTCAGTACAGTTGAAGCAGGAACTTGGAATGGAATTCCAGAGTCTAGCGGTTCTGGGAAAGAAACTACTGGAGTAGAAAGATCTTTTACATCTAGGGATCTCTACTGTGTGGGCGTGGGATTTAGCTGCCTGCCGGGTTTATCGAGGGTGTCTACGTCGTGGGGGCACAAGTGTCTGCAGTTCGTCAGAGCATTCACCATTAAAACACTTGTAGAACAGGCAGAGGGATGCAACGTTTTGTCGATAGAACAGAGGCTGAAGCTTAGATGCCAGTTCAGGGCCTATCAGATTGGCGACTCTCTTTTGAACCTTGTCTAGGAGCGAGAGACTAGCAGCAGATGCACCAGCCCAAATGTGACAACAATACTCCATACATGGGAGAATGGTGGCCTTATAGAGATGCAGAATACTTTCAGGTGTCAGTAGTTTTCTAGCACGGCAGAGAGAGCCTACCTTTTTCGCAGCAGCCCTGGCAATGTTTTCAATGTAATTGTTCCAGCTGATGTTTCCTGTGAACGTTAGGCCAAGCAGTTTGAAAGATGTGCTCTCAGACAGGGAGTCACTGGCCATTGCTATTGGTGGCAGAGAAGGTTTCTTGTAATTATTGAAGGAAACCAGTTTAGTCTTGGCAGCATTGAATGTGACTATCCATTTATGTCCCCATTCCACTACAGATTGGAGGTCATCCTCTAGTGTTTTTGCCATTTCTTTAGATATGTGTTCATTTGTTTTCCTGTCATGCCTGTTATAGAGTGTAGTGTCATCAGCATATATACCCATCTCAGAGGCAGTTTTGTCGGGGAGGTCATTAATAAATATTAGGAACAATAGAGGTCCAAGGATAGACCCTTGAGGCACTCCCGCATTTATATCACACTGTTTAGATGTACAGCCGTCGAGGACAACCTGGATTTTTCTCTTATCTAAGAAGGATTTAATTATGTTAAGTATTCTACCAGTGATACCGCATGATTTAATTTTCCTGAGGAGACCCTTGTGCCATACCCTGTCCAAAGCCTTAGATATATCTAGAGCTACCGCTCTGCCCTCCCCCGCTTTGTCCAGTGAATGGTATATACGTTCAGAGATTACAGTGAGGATGTCAGCTGTGGAACGGGCATGTCTAAATTCATATTGTTTGTCAGTCAGAAGTTTAGTATCTGTAAGGTGCCGGACTAGAGCATGGTTAATTATGGTCTCAAATATTTTGGCAAAAAGTGGGAGGAGGCTAATGGGGCGATAATTTGATGGGTCAGTTCTTTCGCCAGAATTCTTGAATATTGGTACCACAGAAGCAGTTTTCCAACAGCCCAGAAAGCATGATTCATTAAGGCATTTGTTGTAGAGTTTGGAGAGAACTGGGGCTACTTCAGCTGAGCACTTTTTTAATAGCACAGCTGGCATGAGATCAGGTCCACATGCTTTTGAAGTGTCAAGGTTTTTTATGATAGCGTGTACCTAAGCAGGGGTGATTTTCAGATCGTCTAGCGTGGCGTCTGTCCGCAAAGGAAAGTCAGGTAGGGGGTGGTTGGTAGGGTCTAGTGTAGAGTTCGAGGTAAACCGGCTGGCAAGCATATTAGCTTTGTCGGTTGCTGAGCAAACAACCTCGTGATTGTTGGTTCAGGGGAAAAAGTGGACTATGGATGGCCTAAATTTTGGTGGTCTTGTTACTCCCACTTTCCTTATTTTGGCCTTTAGTGTTTACATTTCATGAGCAATGTTTCTGACAAAAGGGTAAGAATTGCTGTTTTATAGTTTAGAAACTATCAATATTTATCGTTGGTTAGTTTATGACCATGAAGTAGTATTTTTTTTAGTTCCTTACATCAAGTAGCTTCATGTCTTGTCTGGGGCAATTTCATGAAAAATAAAACAAATTATCAATCTTTATCTCAAAAATTCAGAAATAGTGTGTGTGTGTGTGATCATGTGTGCATGCGTGTGATTGTGTGTGTGTGATTGCATGTGTGTGTGTGTGTGTGTATGTGTGTGTGTGTGTATGTGTGTGATTGTGTGTGTGTGTAACATAACGTTTACCTCCCACTATTATTTTTATTGTGAACTCTGTTAACCTTATTGTGTTTTAAAAATCAATCTCGTATTGTTTTATTTTTCGTTTGCACTTGCACCAGTCTTGTGCAAGATTATCTTCTCGGGGAAACCCTTATCAGTTTATAATTTATGTAACACTAGCCTGGGTGCCTTGGCAGTGTGTGTTGAGCAAAAAAAAAAAATAATAGTAGGCAGGCAGGCTCGAACCCGTACTGCGAAGGATGGAAAAGAACGTGAAAAAAAAGTGACGTCTTGCTGTAGCGTCCATCGCTAAACCGGAAGTGGCGGAGGTTTTAATTAAGGCTAGCTAATCGAAAAGTGGGGATGACTTTCGAAAATATCGGGAAAAAAAAGGCGACCCCTCCTTGTAGAAAAGTGCCCAGTTGAGGGTAAAGGAATTAATGTTTTTGCCCAATTTTTCCATATATTTGTCATCCGAAGGGTCGACTTCAAAACCATACTGATCTCATGAAAATCAGTCACGTCTATCGAAAGTTTTAGGCAGACATACAAACATACATACATACATTTAAATAGACAGGTGAGATTTATATCATAGATTATAGCCAAGACTGAGACTCGTTAATCAGTTCTTTCAAACTCTAAGCGATTATTTTTCCATATGAACTCATCAGCAGGAGAGTAGAAATTAGACAGTGCCAAGTCAGAAGAATAATAGTGATGCATGGAGAAGACTATTTCCTGCACAGAAAAGTCTTTAAAATTGTGTGATATGGAGGCAGAAAATGTGTCCATTGTCTTGCAAGATCGAAACACCTTAACTGAGCATAAGGTGTCTATAGGGTTCCAGAATTCTAACAGCAATGAGAAATACCATGCACTGTTAATCGTGGCACCTTTTTCATAAAAACATGAGTATCACACCATTTTTGGTCTCAGAATACTGTATCACCTTGTCAGCAGAGGATCAGACATTTTTTTAAAAGGTGATTGCGAGAGTACTGTGTTGTAATTGTTTAGACTGTACTTTATTCCCTGGGTCAAAGTGATGTGCCCACATTTCACAGCGTGTAAATTAGTTGGGTGAAAGGGTTTTTTTTTTTTTTTTTGATTTCCCTGAACACATTGGTCAAAAGTTCACAAGATTTGATTAGATTTCTGGTTAGGGTGTGAATAAAAAATAGACTAAATGTATTGACACTTTCTTGGTATTCAAGTGCGCTGTGTGTGTGTGTGTGTGTGTGTGTGTGTGTGTGTGTGTGTGTGTGTGTGTGTGTGTTATTTTTTTGTTTTTCCACAGACCTACACAGATCTTGATTCTGTGGACAAGTTCTCAACTTTCTGATTCTCTGCCCAGCAACAACATGGCAAAAAAAAAAGAAAGAAAGACATACTGAAGATGAAGTTTTGCCTCTAAATATATTTATGAATTTCAATATACATTTCAAACAAAATAAATGTCTGTTTATTTTGTAATAATGCGTTGTTTTGGCTTCTAACGTATATAACACGTATTTATTTTATTCAAATTCAACCGGCGTTTCTAAGGAACACAAAAAAATCTTAAAGTTTTCAACTGTTTAGACGATGTATCGCATGTATGGCATTCTCCACAGACTATTAGTAGCTGACACCAAAAGTCTTATGAGTTTAAGACACAGTTGAAAACCAATAAGCTGATTATCACTAAGAATTGACCATCTAATCTTAACTCCATCATCACTGTTATGATGTGTTCGTTTTTGAAATTGTTACCATGGTAACAGCTCCGAAACGTAAGTACGAATACAAACCTCTAAATATAAATTTGCTCATAAATATTTGTGTGTGCATATGTATATATATGTGTGTGTGTGTGCATATGTATATATGTGTGTGCAAGTGTGCATATATATGTGTGTGTGTGTGTGTGTGTGTAAGTGTGCATATATATATGTGTGTGTGTAGCTATATATATATATATATATATATATATGCATGTGTATATGTGTGAATATATATAATACCCAAAGATTTTTAGACTATATAATCAGGGTTGGGTTTTCAGATATGAATGCCCAGGTTTCCTTCCTCTTACATCTTGACTTTGTGTACAACTGCTTATATTTTTCACTGAAGTGATGGCAGCTGACTAGTAATAGCTGACACCAAGAGTTTTATTATTTTAAGCCTTAAACTAAAAACTAATAAGCTAAGAATTAACTAATTGTCATTCTATTATCACCGTTACGATATATTATAAAATCATCGCTATGATATATTATAAAAATCATCGTTACGATATATGTTAAAATCATTGTTATGATATATTATAAAATCACCGTTATGATATATTATAAAATCACCGTTATGATATATTATAAAATCATCGTTATGATATATTGTAACATCGCCGTTATGATATAAAATCATGGTTATGATATATTATAAAATCATGGTTATGATATATGATAAAATCATGGTTATGATATATGATAAAATCATCGTTATGATATATGATAAAATCATCGTTATGATATATTATAACATCACCGTTATGATATAAAATCATGGTTATGATATATTATAAAATCATCATTATGATATATTATAAAATCATCGTTATGATATATGATACAATCATCGTTTTGATATATTATACATACATACATAGGCCCTTAACGTCGAGGACGACGATTGGCAAGGCGCTTCAGTCTTCTACAGTTCAGGAAGTCTGTGTATTGCTGGCAGGATCTTTTGGCACCAGATCTTATAGCAGCTTGCCACTTTGCTCGGTTGCCGGCAGAGGTTTCCCAAGTGTTGTGAGGGATGCCGAAGACCTGGAGGTCACGTTTCAGGACATCCTTGTAGCGGAGGCGTGGCCTGCCAGCACAGCGAGGGGCATCAGCTATCTCTCCAAAGAGAAGTGCTTTTGGTAGCCGGCTGTCGTCCATGCGGCAGGTGTGGCCAGCCCAACGTAAGCGACGGATGCGCAGCACTGTGTACATGTCAGTACTCTTGGTCGTGGAGAGGATAGCTGTGTTTGGTACATGATCCTTCCATGTGAATCCAAGAATTGTGCGCAGGCATCGGAAGTGGAAGGCGTTCAGACGGTGTTCGTGTCGGCGGTAGGTGCACCAAGTCTCACTGCCATACAGGAGAGTGCTGAGGATGCAGGCCTCGTAAACCTTGATCTTTAGGTGTAGCGAGAGGGACTTGTTCTTCCAGACTCTCTCACTAAGCCTGCCGAAAGTTGTTGATGCCTTTCCAATGCGGGAGTCCAGTTCACAATCAAGACTGTTGGTGTTATCAACTGTAGAACCCAAGTAAGTGAACTTGGTGACGTTTGACAGTACATGATTGTTTACGGTTATTATGGGTGAAAGCCCAGCAGGCTGGGCAAAGACCACCGTCTTGCCTAGGCTGATTTTGAGACCAAACTCCTCGCAGGCAGAAGCAAAGGAGGAGCACATTGCCTGAAGCTCAACCCCCGAGTTGGCGATGAAGGCAGCATCATCAGCGTACAGGAGTTCACGGATCTGTACGCGGTTAACCATAGTTTTTGAGCGTAGCCTGGCCAGGTTGAATAGGCCTCCAGTACTGCGAGTGTGAAGGAGCACTCCAGTTGGGTTTGGGAAGGCTCGGCGCAGAACAGCTGAGAAATATATTCCGAACAGAGTAGGAGCTAACACGCAGCCTTGCTTGACACCACAAGAGATGGGGAACTCTTTAGAACGAGAGCCCTCAAACTGTACTGTAGCCTTCATCTGATCGTGAAATTCTTGTATGGTTTTCAGGAGTTTGGGAGGGCAGCCCAGTAGACGGAGGACTAGAAATAGCCCTGATCTGCTAACATAATCAAAGGCCTTCGTCAAGTCAACGAAAACTGCGTAGAGAGGACGGCCTTGCTCAATGCATTTCTCCTGGATCTGACGAACAGAAAAGATCATGTCAGTGGTAGAGCGGCCAGGTCGAAAGCCACATTGACTCTCAGGAAGAATTCTGTTGGCAATAATCTGGAGACGTGGCAGGACTAAGCGGGCATAGATCTTTCCAGGCTGGGAAAGTAGAGATATGCCACGGTAGTTGTTGCAGTCGCAGCGAAACCCTTTGTTCTTATACAGGGTAACTATGTTGGCGTTACGAAGTTCATCGGGAATAGTACCTTCATTCCAGCAGATTGAGAAGAGATGATGGAGTTCCTCAGTTAGTGAGTCACCACCGCATCTGAAGATTTCTGAAGGTAGCCCATCCACGCCGGGGGCTTTGTTGTTCCTCAGTAGCTTGATGGTCTTGTGTACTTCATCGATGGTGATGTCGTAATCTAGCTCATGGAGGACTGGTAGTTGGGGAACAGCAGCTATTATAGCAGCCTCACTAGCTGCTACAGGTTGAGCATACAGTGAGCTGTAGTGCTCCACCCAACGGTCAAGCTGATCATCAGGATTGGTGAGTAGTTCTCCGGTCAGAGATCGCAAAGGAGATGATTTCTTCACAGGAGGACCTAGAGCCTCTTTCAGAGCTTGGTACATGCCACCGGTGTTGCCGGTGGCAGAGCAGTCTTCAGCACGCTTGGAGATGTCACTCCAATAGTTGTGTTTAGCCTCTCGAGTTAGGCGCTGCACTTTTGAGCGGCTCTGCTTCCAGAGGCTAGTAGCTTGAGGAGAGGGGTCCTGCATCACAGCCAGTCTTGCCGCTCGCTTTTCTGCTAGTGCTTGATGGAGTGTGTCCGCGTGGTGTCTGAACCAGTCCGGCTGCTTTACTGTACGTCTACCAAAACTGGAGAGTGCGCAAACTCCAACAGTGTCACGAATCCGCAGCCAGGCAGAGGCAGCATCCTGAGGGGGTGCAGACTGGCCAAAGGTGGATTGTATTGAAGCTTGAAAATGTTGGCATTTCTCCTTGGACTTAGTAGCAAGAACATTGAGCGTTGAAAGTGGTTTTGAGCAAGACAGGTGGATTTTCTTTGGCTTTAGTTTAAGCTTACAGCGCACAAGTGAGTGGTCTGTGTCACAGTCCGCAGAGTGCATTGTCCTGCAGTGGATGATATCCTGGAGGTGCTTCTTTTGAGTGATCACATGGTCCAGCTGGTGCCAGCGCTTAGAGCGTGGGTGTTGCCATGTCATCTTCGACCACAGTGAGCCCTTAAAGAAGGTTGATGGGATGCACAGCCTGTGTGTAGCACAGAGTTCCAGAAGACGCTGTCCATTTTCATTCATAGAGCCCACTCCGTGAGGACCCAGGACATCAGGCCAGGCATTGGTGTTACTGCCTACTCTAGCGTTGAGATCACCCAGGATGATTATGCGGTGACCGCGGTCGATTTTGGAGAGGGTCTCACTCAGCTGGAGATAGAAAGCATCTTTCTGGTCATCCAGCGAGGTGAGGGTTGGGGCGTAGGCAGACAATAGGGACACTGGACCAGAGGTGGTGTGTAGCTGTAGTGACATTAATCTGGGAGAGATGGCGACGGGAGTTTCGACAAAGCTGAGCAGCTTGTTGCAGATGGCAAAACCCACTCCATGTTTTGGTCTCTCCAAGTCAGGGTAGCCAGTCCAGTAAAATGTGAAGTTAGCTTCACGTATGGAGCCATTTCCAGTGAGCCATGTCTCGCCTAGTGCTGAGACATCCACCCCCAACCGGAGTAATTCCAGGTCGATAACAGCAGACTTCCGAGGATGAAAACTGTCAAGAGAGGAAGTCACCCCAAGGGAGCGGACATTCCAGCAGGCCAGGTGTAGTGGGGAGGCAGTAGCAGGATGTCGACCGGGGCGCGCCTGCCTAGAACGCGGGCCCTGCCGAGCAACGACAGCACCCCCGACTGCAGGGGGCTCCCGAATTGCCAGTCGCTGAGAATTTATTCTTGACATATCCATAGTAGTTGCCTGAAACGTCAAGCGCCGGGGCAGGGAAGTAGTGGATGAGTGCATGCCCAGAACAGAACATCCACCTCTGGACCCAACATTGCGGACCCCAGCGGAGCACAGGAGTGCGACAGCTGGAGCAGTGGTAGGTTGCCCCGCAGTACCCGCTAACTGGGTGTTGATCCCTGACCGTTGATCGTTCTTGATTCATCCGCTCAGTGATCCGCCATGGGAGACCGGTGGTTGAAAAATATATCAGCTGCGCTCATACCATGACTGCCAACTCCTGCTGCCGAGATGACATTTTGCTATTTGACCACATAGCTGGGGTCTGGATTGGTGTAAGCCAGGGCGTGTCCTCACGCCGGAGGGCCATGCACTCAACACCTCTGGGGCTCCAGACTACTCCGAGATCCCACATACACTTAGCCTGGGGCCGCAAGGTACCCAGTTAAACCGTGATGTACCACGAGGAGGTGGCATGCGAGTCTTGACCAGTGAGACGCTCTAACCACCAGTGGGCAGGGCTTACTAAACTGCCTCCCCTATATATTATAAAATCATCATTATGATATATTATAAAATAACCGTTATGATATATGATAGAATCACCGTTATGATATATGATAAACTCATCATTCTGATACATGATTAAATCATTGTTATGACATATTATAAAATCATCGTTACGATATATGATAAAATCACCCTTATGATATATTATAAAATCATCATTATGATATAAAATCACCGTTATGATATGTTATAAAATTACCGTTATGATATATTATAAAATTGTACAGCTATTATTCAACTTAACATATTAACAAGCACCCAGGTAATCAAATAAAACACCATCTGATGCATTTTAGATCTGGAAGCCAGTATCTTCAGACAGCCTGATCTAAAGATCTGAATGCTTCAGAACTTTCACGCCGTCCATTTATTCAATCCTGTTGCTGGTGTTTCTAGTATGTTATGAAAATAAAACACGATTTTTATGGACCAAACTTGGGCACTTTTAGACCAGCTCATCATAAACCTGGTCAAGTTGCAAGTAGCAGTAAATTCAACACTGATAACGCAAGGATTTGATACAAGTTCAAAATGCAAGATCCCGTTTGAAGTTTCCACCAAATGGAAATCATGATCATTTTTTCAAATCATTTTAATTGTACCTATTTACAATGCCTCCCCACGGGACAGAGTTAGACACCAGGGTCGTTTTTTAAAGCATGAATTATTTTGCGTCAAAAAAATATGCAAATTTTTTTTATTTTAAATATTAAAATTACATGATAAATGGTAGGAACAAGTTAGACACAGAAAATTTTTTGTTTTTAATCTAAAATATTAAAATTATAATGATGCTTGTGAAGCGAAAATTAGTAAAAAGAATTTTTATTTCTCAAGATCATAAAAATAAAAACGCGAAAAAAAAAAGGAAATCAATATTTTAGTTGCTATATTTTGAATATTATTATTATTTAATTTGTAGCAAGAATTTTTTGCATCAACCTAGTATCATATATAAAAAATATGCAAAAAAGGTTGGGGTTTTTTGTTGCTTTTACACATTAAAATTATATGATAAATGAGACACAGAAAATTCTTTGTTTTTAATCTAAAATATTAAAATTATAATGATGATAGTGAAGCGAAAATTAGTAAAAATAATTTTTATTTCTCAATATGATAAAAATAAAAAAATATATAAAAAAGAAAATCATTACTTTAGTGGCTATATTTTAATCATTATTATTATTATTAATAATAATAATATTATTAAAAAGATATGTTCTTATTTCCATATTTATATGCAAAAAAAAAGTCTTGAAAGAAAAACGTATAAAGGGCTGAATGTTACACAGATACTAGAGAGAGAGAGAGAAAGCCGATTAAGAGTGGAGTTGATAACGAGGCTTTAATGGTTATTTTCGTCAAGCAGAAGTCAAAGAGCGGCTAATTCTCTATTTTCCCTCTGATCAATTCTGTTTGAAAAATGATTGACCAGCATTTAAAAAAATGGCATTTTCTCAAAACCTGAAACAAATTTTTGTTTTTAAAGGCTTTTTATGGATTTAAAAAATAAAGTATTAAGAAGAAAAAAAAAAACAGATTTTTTTTCGCTTTAAAGTTGATTTAAAAAAAAAAAAAAAAGGGAAGCATATTTTATTCTCTGCACATTTCCATTTATTTTTTCTTTTCATAATTCTTTATTTCTCTTTTACCGTTGCTTTTGTATTTCTTCTCAATCCTTTTTTTTTACTTCTCATTTTTTTTTGTTTCTACAAGGGGCGTTCCAAAAGAAATGCCTCCTATTTTTTATTCCCTCCTCAAATGGATCAGACGGGATTGCTACTTGTATTTCTATGATGCCTGAACTTATTCGTTCATGACCTGAAAATTTCATCTCTCTATTGCAGATATTGACAGTGTGAGATTCTAAGAATGCAGCCCTTGTCATGAGTTTGCGTCAGAACTAAAGATGCGTCATTGAATTCCTGACTAAAATGCATTGAAAATGGTGGTGACTATATAGAGAAAAAAATTCTGAAGCACAAAAGGGTCGCTCGTTTTAATGGTAATACTCCCATCTCCATATCTCTACAACTTGTTGAATTAAAAAAAAAACGGCTTTACTTTTTTGGAACAAACCTTGTATATTACCCCCTTTTATCTTTTTTCAGTTTTCCCTTCTTTTCCGTTTATTTTTCCCCCAATTTCCACATTTTTTTCCTTGTTCTCTAACTTCTGCTTCCATATTATTCAAATTCTTCTAGCTACTGTTCTCATCTTGAGTGATATTTTTACAACGTGGCCAAATAAAGAATTTCATGGATAAGGACCGTCATGTGTTTATAGAGACAATAAGTGCACAGTTTGATGTCAGTGTGGGAACTGTGCACACAATTATTTGCAAGGAACTGAAGATATGGAAGATCTGCGATTTCTGGTGACCTGTGTTGAAAGCTAGATCTACTGCTCTGACCCAGAAATCAAGAGACAAAGTTTCAAGTGGAAGCATGCTGGCTCTCCCAGACTCAAAAAGGCCAGGCAGAGCAAATCCATCCAAAAACTTATAATAATCCCTTTTGTTGGCATCACCGTCATGATCAACATGCACTGGGTTCTCACTGGACAAACAATAAACAAGGAATACTATGTTGAGATTTTAAGGGAGTTCAGAAAGAGATTCTGTCGGGAGAGGCCAACACTCCTCTTCAAATCGATTCAGTGGCATTTCTACCAGGACAATGTACCACTCCACAACTCCATCCTTGTCGCAGACTATGTCACCAAGATGAGCGTCAAGAGTTCCTCACCCTCCCTGTAGTTCATATCTTGCTCCCTGTGACTTTTGGTTATTCCCTAAGCTCAAGGAAAACCTTAGGGGCTGTCGTTATGAGACAATTGAAGAGCTGAAAGAGGCTGTGACACAAGGGTCATTTACACACTTACAAAAGAGGACTTCCATGAGGCGTTCCAGAAGTTGTTGAAACAGGTACAGCAAGTGCATTGCAGCCGGAGAAGATTACTTCGAATGGGACTACAGTTTAATGTGCATACTATCAATAATTATGCCCATATGAAAAAGTCAGGAAAATTATTGAAGACACTCGTATTTCTTGTCCTATATTCCTTCCTCTATCTCTCTAACATATTTCTTACTCTCTCATTATTTTCCACTTAATTTTTTATGGAAATCGCTTGAGACAAAGCAGCAAGCCACTTTATATAAGGAGCAAATAAAGACGAAATCTGATTATTGCAAGGACAGGAGACGCCGACTGACCTTAGTATTGAATAGACCAAGGCTATAGTTAGAAGGAAGAGAGTTCCCCAAGCTTGCAGTCCTTGGAAAGAAGTTACTGGAATACGAAGTTGTATAGGTATTCAAACTCTTATTTTATCTAGTCATTTCTTCTAGATCGTTTTTTTCTTCCTGTCATTTTTAAATGTCTATTTTTCCTTTACAGTTCCTCTTGAAATTTTTTTCTTTTCTTTTTCTGATTTTCGAATTTTTTTTTTTTTTTTGTTCATCGTTATTTCAAACATTTTTCTATTTTTACGCTCAGAGAGATTGTTCTTCTTGTTTCTCTTCTCTTTTTCTTTTCTGGTCTTTTCATTTTTTTATATGACTTAGTGAATTCTTTCTGATATTTTTCTTTCTTTTTTAGATTTTCTTTTTCAATATTTCTTTCTTTTCCTTCTTTTTCACATCTACTTTCGTTTGCCTGTTAAAAAGAGCTTTCTCTTTTTCTTCCGTAAATCTCAGTTTCAGACATTTTCTTATTTTTTCATTTTCACATATGATGAGATGCTTCTCCTTCCTTTCTTCTTCTTCTTCTTCTTCCTTGTTCTTTTCATTCTTATGCTTCTTTCTCTTCATCCTTTCCTTCTTTCTTTTCTTCTTCTTCCTAGTCCTTCTTCCCCCTTTTCTTTCCTCCTCCTTTTTCGTTATCTTCTCCATCGTCTTTTTCTCTTCCTTTTCTTCTTCATTATCTTCTCTTCCCCTTTTTTCTTCTTCCTCCTCCTCCCTCTCCTTGTTTATCTTCCCCTCCCCTTTTCTTCCTTCCCCCACCTCCTCCGTGTTCTTCTCATTTTTCTTCTTCTTCTTCTTCTTCTTCTATATTCTCTTCTTCCTCTTATCTTTCCTCCTCCTCCTTGTTTATCTTTTTATTCTTCTCCCTCCCTTTTCTTCCTGTTTTTCTTTTCTCTCCTCCTTGTTCTCATTTTTTCTTCTCCTACATACTCTTCTTCCTCTTGTCTTTCCTACTCCCACTTTTTCATCCTCCTCCCTCTCTCCTTTTTTATCTTACTATTCTTCTCCATCCTTTCTTTCTTCCTTTTTTTTTCTTGTCCTTCATACTTCGCCTTCTACTCTTCTCTCTTCATCATCTTCTTCTTCTTTTCCTCCCCCTCGTCTTTCTCATTTTTCTTCTTCTCCTACATTCTCTTTCTCCTCTTATCTTTCCTCCTCCTCCTCCTACTCTTCCCCTCCCCCTCCTCCATCTTCCCTTTGATTCAAGTTTCACATTTAATGATTGACACTTTAAAAAAAAAAAAAAAAAAATTCATATTTTGATTACAGACCATAACATCTTGCATTTCCTACTAATATTTTCACACTTAAATTTAAGCACTATCTGCACCCTACAATTAAAAGCAATAAACGTTACAAGATTAAAGATTCGCTTTCATATTATTTCTTTTCATACTATTTGTTTTCTCTTTGAAAAAAAATATGATAAACTTCAAACCAGTCGCCATTTTTTAATAACATTTTCATTAGTGTTTTCTTTGCATTCAAAAAAAAAAGAAAAACAATTGATGTAAACAACAGATTCTTATTTTATTCATAAATAAAATTATTAAAACTCCTTTGTAGAAATATTCCAACAGAAATAAATCATAACATCTTAAAGAATATGAACGTGTAGCATTTCTGAATAAAAATTGTATTATGTATTTCTGAATAAAAATTGTATTATGTATTTCTGAATAAAAATTGTATTATGTATTTCTGAATAAAAATTGTATTATGTATTTCTGAATAAAAATTGTATTATGTATTTCTGAATAAAAATTGTGTTATCTTAATAAAAATTGTGTATATGTTATGTCATGTTATAAAAATTGGCTAATTTTGGCCTAGTAGACCAACACAAAACCTACCGTAAGAAATTGTTTTCTATTATGTTAATAATGAAGATGCAACGGGAATTTTCGCAAAAAATTTTTTTTTACTGTGCACATCTATTTAATGAAATACAATTTGTGGCAAAATTTCAGGGAAAACTAATGGACGGTTATCTGGCAATCGTCCAGACTAACGGACGCATGGGCGCCACTGAAAACATAGGTCCCTCTCCAATCAATCAGGGGACCAAAAGAATATGCAAAATTCGAAATTTTTAATATTGAATTTCAAGGCAAACCAATGATCTCTGCGTATTTGCCATTATGCATTCATGGCATGGAAGTTTCATCTTTTTGTTGCATATATTGACGGTGTGAGATTCTAAGAAAGCAGAACTTGTCATGAACGTGCATCAGAACAAGAGATTCCTAACGAAAGTGCATTAAGAATCGTGGTGACTATACAGAAAAATAAAAGGTCGCTCGTTTTAATGGTAACACTCCCGTCTACGTATCTCTACAACTTGTCGAATTTAAAAAAAAAATGGAAACTTTACTTTTGGGAGCAAACCTCATATATTACTTTCTTTTGTCTTTCTTCCGTTTTCCGTTCTACTCCTTTCTTTTCCGTTTATTCCCTCCCCCCCCCAATTTCCGCATTTTTCCCCTTGTTCTCTAACTTCCGCTTCCGTATTATTTAAATTCTTCTAACTACTTCTTGAGTGATATTTTCACAACGTTTCGATCGATGTAACTTCCAACCGTTTTCAAGCGAATTTTGTCGAACATATCCAAAAATTACGAAAAACCGTAAGGTACAAAAAAATTAGTGATGAGAACATTTTTTGACGATAATTAGTGAAAATGAAACGTTTGGCTAAAAAAAAAAAAAAAAACACCGGAGAGTTCCAAGAGGAGGTAAACAGTGTGTAACTATTGCCAATTTTTTAAAATAAATTATGTGTTAACAATCATAATAGGAGTTAAATGCCTTGTTTGTAGCATAACTGAGTTACTTCCGTTCTTATTATGTCACGTGTTCTCAAAACAATATGGTGAGCGTTTTTTACAATGAAGATCGAAAACACGTGTTTTTTTGTTTTTTTAATAATGCTTTAATATTTAAGTACTTTTGACATGCTAATTACGTAGATATCATTGTTTTTAGTTGAAATTGACACAAAAAGTCATAGATACCCTTTTGAAATGATATTTTTCGTTTTCCGAGTTTCGCTATTATAGTGTAGTTGCAAAAAAAAAAAAAAAAAAAAAAAAGAGAGCTTGATGCTTCTGAATTTTTGAGATGAGGAGTGGTTATTCATACTTTTTTGGTTCATTGGACTACTGTTCTCATCTTGAGTGTGATTTTCACAACGTTTCGGTCAATGTAACCTGCGGCCTCCTTCAGGCGTATCTTGTCGAAATTGGGAATGTTTCTGTTGAACTTGGAAATTTAGAAGGTTCAATCCTCAGTGTGGGTGACCGAAAAATATAATTGCGAATTACTTAGGACATCTATCCAGTCATGGCTGACGGAACAAGAGCATGCTACCCCCATGAAGTAAATAAAGGGTTCTGCTCGAAATTCCAAATAATTGCGAATTACTTAGGACATCTATCCAGTCATGGCTGACGGAACAAGAGCATGCTACCCCCATGAAGTAAATAAAGGGTTCTGCTCGAAATTCCAAATTCTCGAGTTCGATAGAAACATTCCGGAGTTCGATAAAATACACCTGAAGAAAGCTGGAAGTTACATCGACCAAAACATTGTGAAAATCACACTCAAGATGAGAACAGTAGTCCCATGAATCCAAATAATACGAATGACAGCTTTTTTGGAATAATAACGAAAATAAATAAACATGAATTTCAACTAAAAGCCAACGTTATCAACTGAATTATCCTGTCGATTTTAGTAGCGTATCCAAAAAGTAGAAAATTAATTATTAATGAAAATTTCTTTCAAAGCAAATTGTAAGTGTTACTTAAATAATAAACAGAATCGTTCTTATGGTAGCAGGGGAAGTAACTGCATGAAGTCAGGGGAGGTAACTGCAGTAATGGCGGATCGCTAGGTCGTGAAAGTAAATGTGTTATGTAATAATGTAATATGTTACTAATTTCGACGTGAAAATTAAGTAGATGATTTTGTTTTTATTTGAAATTCAGTGTTTTTCGTTTTCGATTTTTTGTGATTATTTCAAATAAACATCGAAAAATATTTCGGATTTTTTTTTTTTTAGATAAGCATTGATAATGATTTGGATTTTTCAGATTATTGTTCTCATCTTGGATTTATCCTCACAGCTAGGGTTGGATCAAATACAATTGTATTTGTATTTCAATTGTATATAAATACAATTTTAATGTAATTGTATTTGTATTTGAACATCACAAGAAAAAGTAATTTGTATTTGTATTTGTATTATGGCATCCAGGAAAATAGTATTTTGTATTTGTATTTATATTTGAGAGAGAGAGAGAGAGAGAGAGAGAGAGAGAGAGAAGGAAACTTTCAGAGCTCTAATGATAATAAAACGCAATGAGGACACGATATAGAATGTAATGTAGATGTCAAATTTGGAAGGAAATATTTTTTCCTTTTCTTCTTTTTCCATATTTTCAGATTTCTTTATTACTTTGAAAAAAAAGTACTCATATTTGTTTTTGTTTAAATCAGTTATTGTATTTTTATTTGCATTTTGAGATTGAGGAATAAAAGTATTTGCATTTGTATTTCTGGTAACCTAAACGAAAGTATTTGTATTTCAATTGTTACAAGTCAGTATTTGATCCAACTCACAGCGTTTCAGTCAATATAACCTTTGACATTCGTCAGGTGTGTCACTGCCGTCTATACGGAATTTCTAATAAAACCTTTTATTGAATCCACACGGGTTGCTTGCTCTCGTTCCTTCAGCCATGAGCAGGAAGAAGTCTTACACAATTTGTAATTGCGTTCTTAGTATCGCCTATACTCCAGAAAAGTATCACTTGGAACTGATTATTAGGTCTATGACAACAGCATATTATTATCATTGTTTTGACTCTCGAGTATATATCCGACACAGTTAGGCACAGTTAATCAACAGAGAAGCACATCACTCTATATAAAAGCATATAAATTATCAATGGATACACACTTGAGAGTCAAAACAATGGAAAGAATATGCTGTTGTCAGAGCCCCACTGATTATTAACACTATTCATACTATAATAAATTTGGTTTGGTTTGATGGTTTTGTTTTATGTCATATAAACTCTTTCATGGTTATTCAATGACAAATCCTATCATTTTTAGTAAAGGCTTTTATGCTTCAAATTCATCAACCATCTATCCATAACCCTTAAGCCTCTGGAGGGGCATAGGCCATCTACAACTTTTGTAGATATTTTTGTAACAAGTTCTTTTTACAGGGTGAGGGTGTTGGTCCCACGCCCAACCTTCCCAGAAGGTACATACAGCGCATAGTATTCCCAAATGGTCACCCATCTGGTACTGTCTAGGCTCAACTTTGCTTAACTTCGGTGATCTGGTGAGAACCGGTATGTCAACGTGATTGTGCCGTACTCAAATTCATTATATTTTCAAATATTTATTTATGGTGTTTGGTTTGATTGTTTTGTTTTTTGGCATATCAACCCTTTTTGGTGATTTAATGCCGAATCCGGTCATTTTGGAAAAACAGATTTTATGCTTCAAATTCATTATAAGCATATTTATTCATGGTGTTTGGTTTGGTTGTTTTGTTTTATGGCATATCAACCTTTTCCGGATTATTTAATGCCAAATTCAATCATTTTATTAAAAGTTTTATGCTTTAAATTCTTTAGACCTTCAATTATTTATTCATGGTGTTTGGTTTGGTTTGGTTTGGTTTCGTTGTTTTGTTTTATGGCATATCAACCTTTTTTAGGTTATTTAATGCTAAATCCGCCTTTTGGAAAAACGTTTTTATACTTGAAGTTGTTTATAGCTTCAAATATTTATTCATGGAGTTTGGTTTGGTTGTTTTGTACAGGAAATTGTTTTCGTTTTTGAATTTGCAGAACATGATTGAGTTTTGCAAAGGTAAAGGAAAAAGCAATAACATCAATGTTTGGTGCATTCAAGTTAGGAAGCCAATACTTTTAGACAGCCTGATCTGGTAGCACTGTTAGATATTCGCAGGCAACCCCGGGAAGAAAAACATTCAAAAAGTTGTACACATGCAAATGGATTCACATGTTTAGAATTCGGAACTTTCCACCATTGTCTAACGGAATGCATAATTTGATCCAGAAATATGTGAGAGGATATCGGTCAAAGTTTGAAACAATAGACAAAGGAAATGTTAAACATTCTAATGGGAAAGAGTGTGTGTTTATAAATAAAATCGTCACAGAGAAAAAGAATCAGAGAAAGAGAGAGAGAGAGAAATGTGTCATCTATCTCTTTACCACCAGACAACCATCTAACCACACCCCTCCCCCCTCGCTTTTCATGAAACGTCAGAAACAAGAATAACGATTTGCTACTGAAAAGCTGATTGTCTGTGTGAAATAAAAGCAATATATTTTTGTAGATCAACTGTGCTGTGATTTTTACTTCGCTGCCAGTGTACGTATATATTTTGTGCCAGCAAAAATGTACATGCAAGAATTATATAGACTAGACAAAGGCATTTTGAACAACCAGCCACAGCGATTACGTAACAGCACCAGAACTAGAATTGATTGCAAGGACCCATAGTGCAATGGATATAAGTGCTATGTTATAATCAGTTGTGAGAGTCTTCTAATGGCTGTAGAGTTGATCAACAGACCCCTCTATTTCATCATCTCACGCTTCACAGCTCTATTCCTAAAATATAGCACTTAAATTTGGTTTGAGTGTTTTTACAAAAATCAAAACTTCTGGGGTCATTTAGCAGTGACTTGACCTCTAGCAGTGTCTTCGACTACTCTCCATGCCCGCCTCCTAGCATAAGTAATGTGCAAACTATAGTTTCTCTATAGTATAGGACCATCCATGGCTAGGAGAAAGGTGTAATACTTTATTTTTTTATCCTACTTTCGTCTTTTCTGTCATTAGTTAATGAAGAAGTCTTTCTAGACTGACGCATATATTTTTTGCAATCCCGTTTTTTTCCCGGGGGGGGGGGGCTCGCTCTTTCTGTGGGGAGGAAAGTAAATATGAATCGCTTGTGCGCTGTGAAGGAACCACATTCTTCTAAAAATTGTTTTTTTCTTATTATTTATTTATTTATTTTATTTGTAAATACATTTCTTAATATCTCTAACCATTTGCCCCCCCCTCCCAAGCAATATTGGGTCATAACCAGGATTCTTCAAGCATAAGAACTAACATTTGATTAATAAATTCAAGAAAAATTTTCTTTTCTTTTCAAAGATTATTTATTGATACACCTGAAGAAGGTCGGAGGTCACATTGGACTGAAATTCGTGAAAAATAACAATCCAATAAAAATGTTTCATTTACATTTTGTTCAAGTAACAATCCAATATAATGTTTTCGATATAGAGTTTATTAAGATCTTGTGTTGCATTTGGCTGTCACGAAGATCACGGTTCGAATGTGTTATATACATCAGAACCAGAATGCTAATCATCATCATCATTTAATATGAATCTGAAGATTCTATTGTTGGCATAGGTTTCCCCGATATTTTTATAGTCAGAATTATTTCTAGAAATACATCAGGTATTTACGGGAGCAATCAC
The DNA here is from genome assembly GCF_053919585.1 of Euprymna scolopes. Taxonomy (NCBI): domain Eukaryota; kingdom Metazoa; phylum Mollusca; class Cephalopoda; order Sepiida; family Sepiolidae; genus Euprymna; species Euprymna scolopes. The sequence goes on along the minus strand of NC_136510.1, from coordinate 99,632,375 downwards.
ATAAAGATTGCCAACATCATAAGTGAAAGTGACTTTTGTGGAAAGAACTGGATTCGAATTTGAGACGCTCAGGTCATTAGTCTGTGTCATTAACCACTGAATCACTATAACCCTCGCCTCGGAAACTCCAGTTACTCCCAAACATGACAATTTGATTTTTCCCCCTAGCACCTGAACCACAAATCACAAAAATAATCTATATTACAAGGGGTGTTTCAAAAGTAATGCTTCCTTTTTATTCCGCCCGAATGGATGAGAGGGGATTACAAATTGCATTGTTATGACAACTGAACCTATGTATTCATGACCTGATAGTTTCATCTCTCTGTTGCACATATTGACAGTGTGAGACTCTAAGAAGCAACCCCTGTCATGGACGTGTGTCAGAAGCAGAGATGAATTAGTGAATTCCTGGCAAAAGTGCATTGAAAATGGCCACTATGCAGAAAATAAATTCTGCAGCACAAAAGGTCGCTCATTTTAATGGTACCTCTCCTGTTTTCATAGCTCTTCAACGTTTTGAATTTAAAAAAAAATATAGGAGGCTTTACTTTCGGAACGACTTCCAACTGTTTCTCTTGATCTGTTGGTCTGTTTCACTTTTTTCTCAGAAACTATTAGCCGATCTGGCTGAAATTTTGTATTGACCTTTGTTATGATTAAGTGCAACGAATTAAGTATTATGGTAACCGTTTGATGCACAGTAAGGGATTAATAGGGATTAACCACCACAATACTACATTTATCCTCACTTTTTCTCAGAAACTACTGAGTCGATCTATTAGAAATTTTGTATGGATGTTTGCTATGATAAAGTGCAGCAAATTAAGTATTATGGTATCCATTCCTTGGAGAATTAGGTATTAGACACTAGAACATCACATTTACTCTAAAACTTGACATGACCTGGCGTGACTCAGTCAACGGGCTATAACTTTTGCACGTTTTTATCGGCTAAAAAGTCTAGTAAATAATAGTTCAATATATGCAAAATCACAATTACTGATAATTTTTTTTTTCTTTTTTTGTAAATATATTTCTCAAGATCTCAAACCATTTGCACCGTAAGCAATATTCAGGTATGGAATCATAATTCAGAATTCCTCAACTATATGCACAAAGTATAAAAGAACAAAAGAACTAACATTTGATTAATGAATTCAAGGAAGATTTCTTTTCCCTAGGGACATTCTTTTATTAAATTATCACACGTTGCAATATGTTCAATCTTATTTTAATTCTATTTTCAATTACCATCCTAAGTCAGGCTCCCGTGCACAATTAGGCTTTCAAATGAAATTATTCTGCCATCATCAATCTCTCCCGTTTTCTATTTTTTTTTTAAAGCTTATGCATAAAAGTTTAAAGTACAGCATTTTTTTAGTCGAAAGTTTCTTTTTATTATCTGCACAGTAATACTAACCATAACTTGACCTTTCCGCTAGTAAGAAAGTGGAGTTTTTGGTTTTTTACAAAGCTTATAAATAAACAAATAAATTTACAAAGCTTATAAACAAACAAATAAATTTACAAAGCTTATAAACAAGCAAATAAATTTACAAAGCTTATAAACAATTTACAAAGCTTATAAACAATTTACAAAGCTTATAACCAAAAAAAAAAATTTACAAAATTTATAAACAAACAAATAAATTTACAAGGCTTATAAACAAATAAATTTACAAAGCTTATAAACAAATAAATTTATAAAGCTTATAAACAAATAAATTTACAAAGCTTATAAACAAATAAATTTACAAAGCTTATAAACAATTTACAAAGCTTATAAACAAACAAATAAATTTACAAAATTTATAAACAAACAAATAAATTTACAAGGCTTATAAACAAATAAATGTACAAAGCTTATAAACAAACAAATAAATTTACAAAATTTATAAACAAACAAATAAATTTACAAAGCTTATAAACAAATAAATTTACAAAGCTTATAAACAATTTACAAAGCTTATAAACAAACAAATAAATTTACAAAATTTATAAACAAACAAATAAATTTACAAAGCTTATAAACAAATAAATTTACAACGCTTATAAACAAACAAATAAATTTACAAAGCTTATAAACAAATAAATTTACAAAGCTTATAAACAATTTACAAAGCTTATAAACAAACAAATAAATTTACAAAATTTATAAACAAACAAATAAATTTACAAAGCTTATAAACAAATAAATTTACAAAGCTTATAAACAAACAAATAAATTTACAAAGCTTATAAACAAATAAATTTACAAAGCTTATAAACAAATAAATTTACAAAGCTTATAAACAAACAAATAAATTTACAAAGCTTATAAACAAATAAATTTACAAAGCTTATAAACAAACAAATAAATTTACAAAGCTTATAAACAAATAAATTTACAAAGCTTATAAACAATTTACAAAGCTTATAAAACAAACAAATAAATTTACAAAATTTATAAACAAACAAATAAATTTACAAGGCTTATAAACAAATAAATTTACAAGGCTTATAAACAAATAAATTTACAAGGCTTATAAACAAATAAATTTACAAAGCTTATAAACAATTTACAAAGCTTATAAACTAACAAATAAATTTACAAAATTTATAAACAAACAAATAAATTTACAAAGCTTATAAACAAATAAATTTACAAAGCTTATAAACAATTTACAAAGCTTATAAACAAACAAATAAATTTACAAAATTTATAAATAAACAAATAAATTTACAAGGCTTATAAACAAATAAATTTACAAAGGGAGAAGAAAAAGCTGTATTCTAGGTTGGATGTATTTTGCGCAAACAGTTGGCAGAGGTGGAGAACATTTTCTGTTTCTATGTCTATCCTTGTAGCAATGTCAATAGTAAGGGTGCTGGAGGTAAACGTTTTATCTGGGCTGACGTTATCCGCCTGATAGTCAGGGACCAGAACCTTGGATTACCCACTAAGGAGGCTGTCCTATCAGCAGGTGCAAAGTACTGGGGCTGCTGTATTGCTATTTGGTGAATGGATTCTGGACCATGCAATAGCTTCTGGTGGGGCCTCTCGATGCCATATTAGTGGGTAATTGTTACGGCTTTACCTTATCATGTTCTACAAAAAAAAAAATTCTTTGTTTCTTTTCTCTCTTAGTTTCCCCTCTCTGTCCTGCTCTAAGTAAATCTGATGATCTAGTCCACAAATTCCAGAATTCCATTATGACAAGTTTCAAGAAAAAATATGCGATTAAACCCGGTTCTCCAACTTCCAACGTAGACCCCTACTAACGTGTCTTCTTCTCCAACATCAGGGGGTCTACGTTCTAACCTTCCAGAGGTTAAAACCTAATTACAGGAGACTAAACCAGACCTTTTATTTTTAAGTGAAACTGGCATTGGATAGGCTATTTCCCTAAAAGAGTTCGCAATTAAAGAATACTTAACTTCTAAATCTGATCCCCAAGATCGCCATGGGCATGGAATATGTGCCTATATTAAAGATGGCTTTCGATGTGGTAGGGACATCTCTAGAGAAGATCCTAACTTACCCTATATGTGCTTCCGGGTTGCATTAGCTCACAATACTGCATTTATATTTATTCTCTATCGCCCCCACAACAGTGGAGTTACTATCTTTAAAATCATATCTGAGAAAATTGACCAAGTCCTATCTGATTATCCTTCAGCTAACATTCACGTATGTGGAGACTTCAATGTTCACAATGTCGAATGGTTGACCCACTCAAACAAAACCGATGATGAAGGGAAGTTCTGTCATGATTTTTCCATTGCTTATGACCTCACTCAGATTGTTCACGAACCCACCCGTGTGCCCGACAATGACGGCCAGTATGCGAGTCTACTAGACCTTTTTCTCACAACTTGCCCTGAACTATGTTCAGTTTCTGTTCTGTCTCCTCTTGGATCTTTCAACCACTCAGTTGTATCAATTAAGATAAAAATGAAATGTAATAAGTCCCCAGACGTACCTCTCCATCGTACAGTATATCGATACACTAAGGCTGACTGGGATAGCTTCCTTACATTTATATCGGATCTACATCTGCGTTCCATGCTTAAAAAGGATGTGTCCTCTATAGTATCAGACCTGACGGAATGGTTAATTGTAGGTATAGACCGTTTAATACCCTTGAAAAAGTTCCAGCAAAAACCTAACAGCCAGCCATGGTTCTCTCCAGAATGTGCTGCTGCCATTGCGCACAGAAATAACTTTTTCCACTGCTTCCAACATAATAGATGTATGGAAACTAAAGGTGCTTTCAGGACTGCCAGCAACCATTGTAAGAAAGTAATAAAGAACGCAAGAGACTTGTATGCTCAATCCGTCAAGTCCAAAGTAGCTAAGCAGCAGCTTGGTTCCCACCAGTTTTGGCAAATAGCAAACAGAATCCTGAACAGAAGCATGTGTTCTATCCCATCTATTATCAGTGGACCTGAGGTAATCTCGTCAGCATCAGACAAAGCCAAACTCTTTGTCAAGAACTTTGCAGCTAATTCTACCCTTTGCGACCAAGGCCGCCAACCCCCAATATTTCCTCCTGTATCAGAAAACACGCTATATGATATACATATATCTGTACGTGATGTTGCCAAGCTAATCAAAAACCTTGATTCCAGTAAAGCAACTGGCCCCGACGGTATTCCAATTATAGTACTCAAAAAACTTCAACCAAAACTAGCACCCATACTTACAAAACTGTTTAAACATTGTCTTCAGGAGAATAGCTTCCCATCACCCTGGAAAATCTCATCAGTATGCCCTGTATTTAAGAATTCAGGTGATCGCTCATCCCCCTCTCAGTACAGGCCAGTAAGTCTCCTGTGCGTCATGAGTAAGTTGCTGGAATCTGTGTTAAATACAGAAGTAATCAACCATCTCAACAAAAAAAACCTTCTTAGTGACACTCAATATGGTTTCCGTTCTGCTAGATCTACAGCAGATGTGCTTACAGTTATATCTCATAGGATTAGCAAACTCTCGAGGGAGGCAAGCTTTCTAGGGCAACTGCTCTTGACATATCTAAGGCCTTTGATAGGGTATGGAATAAAGGTTTACTTCACAAGATCTCTAGCTATGGTATAGCTGGAAATGTCTTCTATTATATATACATACATATATATATAATACATATATATACATATATATATAATACATATATATACATATATATAATGCATATATATACATATATATAATATATATATATATACATATATATATTATACATATATATGTAATACATATATATACACGTATATACACACATATATATACATATATATACATACATATATATACATATATATATACACATATATATTTACATATATATGCATATATATATACATATATATACACATATATATATATATACATATATATGCATATATATAAACATATACACATATACATACATATATATATATATATATACATATATATATAGATATACATATATATATATATATACATATATATATAGATACACATATATATACATACATATATATATATATACACACACATATATATATACATACATATATATATATACACACACATATATATACATATATAAATACATATATATACATATATATACACACATATATATATATACATATATATATATATGTATACATATATATATATATGTATACATATATATACATACATGGATATACATATATACATGCATATATATACATATATATACATACATGTACGTATACATATATATACATACATGTACATATACATATATATACATACATATACACATGCATATATATACATATATATACATACATGTACATATACATACATATACATACATATACATACATACATATACATATATATATACATACATATACATATATATATACATATACATATATATATACATACATATACATATACATATGCATATAAATATATATATACATAAATATATACATATATATATATGTATACACATATATACATACATATATATACATATAAACATATATACATACATATATATATAAACATATATACATACATATACATATATATATACATATATATATATACATATGATGATTGCTGCATCTTTCCAGATGATCGCCGTCACACTGAGTTCTTCCAATCTTGCCGTCCATGCCATCTGAGATGACTCTGCACCCCTGCCGCAGATTTGCACATCCTGAAGCAGATGTGACACACAAATTGAGCAATTTCCATCGAGTTGACTTCCTCCGGATGTTGAAGGGTATTCCTATGAACAATCACATGTCTTCTCAAACCAGCAGTAGACTTGCAAACTTTACTGCATGTCAAACAGATCATTTGGTCTGTACTAATAGGTGCAAAGTTGACCTGAACAGGAGTTTTGTGCGACTTAAGGTGGTTGACATAGCCAGCCTTTGACAAAAGCACTCATTCACAAGTGTCGTACTTCCAGCTCTGTGTCATGGTTAAGACCATCAATTAAACCCTTGCGAAGCTCTCGCTTCAGATTGCTGTGGGCCTGCTTTCTTTTCTCTAGAGCGTCACAACTCTCACGCACAAGCTTTCTCCACTTCGGCCTTTGCAGAGTAAGTTCTTCCCATGTGTCGATGTCGATTTGTAAGACTTTCAAATTATTCTTTGTAAAGTCCCTGAACCTCTTCTTAGGCTTGTGTTGAGGGCGCTTGCCATTTTCCAACTCCCCGTAAAAAATTTGTTTTGGCAGCCTACAATCTTTCATTCGAACCAAGTGACCCACCCAACGCATGTGAGATCTGATTACAAAGTTCTCAACACTAGAGCAATATGCTCTAATGAAGCCTTCAGTATCGGGTACTTGTGCTTGCCACTTGATGTTTAAGATACGTCTCAAGCATTTTAGGTGAAATCGTTCAAGCCACTTAATGTGCCTTTGATGCAATGTCCAGGTCTCCGATGAGTACAACAATGTGGTCAGCACACAAGTCTTGTAAACGCAGATCTTAGTCCAGTCTGTGATGCCACGATCAGACCACACTCTCTTTTCCAACCTTCCAAAAGCAACAGATGTCTTCTGAATTCGCCTGTGGATTTCAGTGTCAATACAGCCATCCCTCGACAGAGAACTACCAAGGTACACAAATGAATCAACTACACCCAGTCTAGCACCACAGACCATGATGTTTGGCTCCACGTATGATTGGCCCGGTGCAGGAGTGAACATCACATTTGTTTTAGACAGACTGATCCTCAGACCAAAGGCAGTGCAGGAGTCAGCAAAGCTATTCATTATATGCTGCATATCAGTCTCAGTGTGCGACAAAAAAAAACAGCATCGTCTGCATACAGTAACTCCTTGACAAAGACATGATGTAGCTTGGTTCTGGCATTAAATCTTCTAAGATTAAAAATGCGACCTGTGGTTTGAAACTTTAACATGACACCCCTATCGCGATCACGAAACGCATGAGCAAGCAGAACAGCAAAATATATAGGGAAAAGAGTTCTTTGCAATCATCATATATATGTATTATATATATGTATATATATATATATGTATTATATATACATGTATATATGTGTATTTTATATATGCATATATATGTATTATGTATATATATATATTATATATATGTATCTATATGTATTATATACATATATGTATTATATATATGTATATATGTATTATATATATGTATATATATATATATTATATATCTATATGTATATATATGTATTATATTTGGATGGTCTTGTTTTTAATCCTTCAGGGAGACTAGCCGCCCTCCTTAATAAACAAGTCTGGTGGAGGAACCAGTTTAGTCGCCCGTGACCCGACCATGAGGCAGGTAGTACTGGGTTACATGGTACCAGTAGCATATGACATGACCTGACATAAATACATATATATATATATATATATATATATATATATATATATATATATATACTATACATATATATACGTATATATAATACATATATATACATGTATATATATAATACCTATATATACATATATATATAATACATATATACGTATATATAATACATATATATGCATGTATATATATAATACAGATATACATATATATATATATAATACATATATACGTATATATAATACATGTATATATACAATACATATATATACATATATATAATACCTATATATGCATATATATGATGCATATATATACACATATATATAATACATATATATACATATATATAATACATATATATACATATATATACAATACATATATATACATATATATAATACATATATATACATGTATATATAATACATATATATACATGTATATATAATACATATATATACATGTATATATAATACATATATATACATGTATATATAATACATATATATACATGTATACATAATACATATATATACATGTATATATAATACATATATATACATGTATATATAATGCATATATATACATGTATATATACTACATATATATACATATATATAATACATATATATATACATGTATATATAATACATATATATATACATGTATATATAATACATATATATATACATGTATATATAATACATATATATACATATATATAATACATATATACATATACATAATACATATTTATATACATATATATATTTAATATATATATACATATATATATTACATATAAATAATACATATATAATACATATAAATATAATACATATATATATAATACATATATATACATATATATATATACATATATATATAATACATATATATACATATATATAATACATATATGTACATATATAGATTACATATATATACATATATACAATACATGTATACATATATATATAATACATACATATATATATATATAACCCATATATACATATATATAATACATATATACAATACATATATACATACATATATATATATTATACATATATGTATAATACATATATACATAAATATAATACATATATATATATAAATATATATATTATACATATATATATAATACATATATACATATATATACATATATATAATACATACATATACATATATATACAATACATATATATACGTATATAATACATATATATACGTATACATATATATACATATATATACATATATACATATATACATATATATATAATACATATATATACGTATATATATTATACATATATATATACATATATACATATATATATACATATATATATAATACATATATACATATATATATACATATATATATAATACATATATATACGTATATATATTATACATATATATACATATATACATATATATATATACATATATATACGTATATATATACATATATATACATATATACATATATATATATACATATATATAATACATATATATACGTATATATATAATACATATATAATACATATATATACGTATATATATAATACATACATATATACATATGTATATAATACATATATATACATATATATAATACATATATATAGATATATATAATACATATACACGCATATATATAATACATATATATACATATATATATATACATATATATATAATTCATATATATACATATATATAATATATATATACATATATATAAGACATATATATACATATACATACATATATATATATAATACATATACATACATATATATAATACATATATATACATATATATAATACATATATATACATATATACATAATAATATAAAATACATATATATAATACATATGTATACATATATATAATACATATATATACATATATATACATATATATAATACATATAAATATAATACATATATATACATATATATACATATATATATAATATATGTATAATACATATATATACATATATATATACATATATACACACATAAATATACATATATATATACATATATACATACAAATATATACATACATATACATATATATATACATATATATACATATATATGCATGTACATATATACATATATATGCATGTACATATATACATACATATATATACATATATATATATACATATATATATACATATATATATACATATATATACATATATATACATATATATATACATATATATACATATATATATACATATATACACATATATATACATATATATATACATATATATATACATATATATATACATATATATACACATATATATATACATATATATACATATATATGAATATATATACATATATATACATATATATACATATATACATATATATATACACATATATATACACATATATATACATATATATATACATATACATAAATATACATATATATATATACATATCTATTTACATATATATGATGATTGCAACGTCTTGTCAGACAAGTGCCACTCCCTCAGACATTTAAAATCCATGAGCCAAAATGCCTGGGGGAGTATCTATACAAATATGATGTTACAGGGTCTTAGCATTGTACGACAGCTAAGTGTCTCTCTCGGTTAAAAATGTTGAGATCCAGCAATGTATGTATATAATACATATATATAATACATATATATATATACATGTATATATAATACATATATATAATAACTATATATACATATATAATACATATATATAAATAATGACTATATATACACATATATACATATATAGATATAATACATATAGACATATATATATAATACTTATATATACGTATATATATTATACATATGTATATATATATACATATATACATATATATAATACATATATATACGTATATATATAATACATATATATATATACGTATATATATAATACATGCATATATACAAATGTATATAATACATAGATATACATATATAGAGAGATATATATATATATAATACATATATATATGCATATATATAATACATATATATACATATATATACAATACATATATATAATATATATACATATATATAATACATATATATACAATACAGATATATATACATATATATATATAATTCATATATATACATATATAATATATATACATATATAATACATATATAATTCATATATATACATATATAATACATATATATATAATACATATATATAATACATATATATACATATATATACATATATATAATGCATATATATACATATATATAATACATATATATACATATATATAATACATATATATACATATATATAATGCATATATATACATATATATAATGCATATATATACATATATATAATGCATATATATACATATGTATAATGCATATATATACATATATATAATGCATATATATACATATATATAATCCATATATATACATATATATAATGCATATAATGCATATATATACATATATATAATACATATATATACATAATACATATATATACATATATATAATACATATATACATATATATATAATACATATATATATATATAATACATATATATACATATATATAATACATATATATACATATATATATAATACATATATACACACATATATATAATACATATATATATATACATATATATAATACATATATATATATATAATACATATATATATATATACAT
>NC_136510.1:99598275-99615775 GCF_053919585.1 Euprymna scolopes | reverse complement strand
TTAAATATTCGCAAGTCTAAACCCAAAATAAAATTAAAGATAAATAGAAATTAGAATGTTTTATTTTTCTGCAATTAAATTAGTTTGGCAAAAGAATTGTGGTCTTTGGAAAAAAAAATTTTTTTTTCTAGATCCAAGAGTTAATTCCTTTGTGGGTTTTATTGGTTCGAATTAGGAAACAAATCATAATTTGGTTTGATTTCATGCATTCATTTCCAAGACATGACTTTCCTCGAGTGATTTGATTTTCAATGATTATAAGCCTCGGGGTTATCCAAGCCGTTGTCATGGGTGACTGCATTTCTACTTAACAACAAACAAACTTGAATACCTTGAACTGCACTTTACTTCCCAAAACCCTAGATAAAGAATAAGTTACCTTCTTTGCGAGGAATTATTTTATCTTTTATCGCCCCTCCTCGTTCTTCCTGTATCGATATAAACATAACGAAAACATTATTGCAAATGAATTACATTTTATTTAATCTAATTTTTTTTGTGTTGTTCTTTTTTATTTCTTTTCTGTGTACGTTTGGACTAATGTCTTTGGCAAATGGAATCACGGAACCATTAATTCATTCACCTGGTCTCAAAAGTGGTTCTCATCAAAGAATCCTCGTCAAATTTGATTTTCTTTTCAGTCATGAATTTATCTATTTATTTTCCTTAGATTAGTGCAATTATTATCGACCATTTTATTATAAGTGTCACTCTTTTATAGAAAAAAAACCCCGGTAATTTGAAAGAAACTCACTTAAGACATAAATCATCATCATAAGTATCTTTGTATTTTGGTTGTTGTTTTTTCTGTTGTTTTTGTTGTTGTTTTATCTGTTGTTGTTTGTGTTTGTTTTTTTTGTTTTTTTCAACACTTTTTTTTTACGTTACATTCATTTATTTGACATTTTCTTAATTTCCTCAATTTCGAAATCGTCATCTTTATTTTATTCATTATATTTGAATTTCTTCTTCTTCGGTGTAATCATTTCTTTCTTTTCAGACTTTCATTTTCTGTTTCACTTTTCTGGTAATTTTTTATTTTGTCTAGTTTCATTTTTTTTTTTTTTTCACGTTTTTATTTATTTTTTTTTTAACTTTTCGTTGTCGGTTTCTTTTCATTTCATTTTTTTTCATCTCTTTTCCGTTTCATTCATTTTCTTCATTTGTATTTCATTTGCATTTCAGAGTTTTTATTCGTTTTTCCTCTTTATTTTTTATTTTCTTTCATTTCTTCATTTCATGTTTTCTTTTTATTCTTTATTTTCTTTCTTTTTCATTTCATTGTTTTTATCATTTTCGCTTTTTTTATTTCTTATTTTCTTTGTCGTTTCATTTTCTAATTGTTCTTCAGTGATTGTTCTTTATTTTCTCTTTTATTTTATTCTTTTCCTTCATTCCATTGTTTTTTTTTAAATCTTTTTCTTCTTTGTTTTATTGTTTCTTTTTCTTTTTATATTCTTCCCTTTTCCCCTTCTTTTCTTTTCTTTTTCTTCATTGATTTTATTGTTTTCTTTTTATAAATTTTCTTTTTATTTCGGTGTTTGTCTTTCATTTCCCTCAATTTCATTTTCTTCATTGTTGCTGGTCTTTATTTTTTTATTTATTTCATTTTTTTTTCATTTTCCCTCCATTCTCTCTTGTCTTTATTTAATTTTTCGTTTTCAGTTCTTTGTCTTAATTTAATTCTGGTTTTTGCGCATCTCCTTTCATTTAATTTTTTTTTCTTTTTTCCACTTTTTTCCTTTTATTTTGTTGTCTCTTACTTTCTTTTTCATTTTTATTTCCTTTCATTTTACTTCACTGTTTCTTCGCTTTTTTTTTTTTACTTTTCGTCTTTAATTAATTTCCCAATTCTTCATCGTTAATTTTTTTTTTTTTCAGCTTTTCTTCTTTCTTAATTTTTTCTTCTTTATGTTATTTTTCCTTCCTTTTATTTTACTGCTTATTTCTTTTTTCTTCATTTCGTTTTTTTATGGTTTTCTCTTATTCCTTTCTTTATTTCACTGATTCTTTCTTCTCTATTTTTTTTATTCAATTCGATTTTTTCCACATTTCTTCCTTTCTTCATTTAATCCCCCCCCTTAATCTTCTTAGACCTTTTCCTATGTTTGCTTACATCGACACCATTAATACCTTAATTTCAATCTCAACTAAGTTCCCCATTTAAATCTAATTTTTTCTTAAATAAACCATATTTATACAAGAGTGTGTTGATGACGGTGAAGAAGGCATTAAATAATAATTTAAAAAAAAAAAGATGTCAGTTCCTTCTTTTTACAAGGAGGTCACAACTTATCAAGGCCCGGAAGCCACTCAGGGATAAGGGTTATTGCATGTACAGTACGTTGTACGTTAGTGTTGAGATTTCATAGAGTGTCTACTTAAGGGGGCGGTTCATCAGGAATTTGTTTACGTTGGATTTGAAGACATTCAAGTTGTAGTCAAGTGGGAAACAGACAGACGGAACAGAGTTCCACTGGTGTGCTGTTCTAAGAAAGAAGCTTTGTTCGTGGAATCTACGTTTTGATTTAGGCACAGATAGAGAGTGGGGAAAATTTTTGACAGTGAATTCAGCTAGACGGGCGTTTTTCATAAAAGATTAGCGAGGGGGGACCAAAGATTGGAGCTCAGACGAGCACTTGCCATGGAAATAACGATAAAACAAAGACAGGCTCGCAACATCTCTTCTGTGGGAGAGAGGTTGCAGGGAAGAGAAAAGGGCATCCCCCACCAAGCCACGAAGTTTATTTTGTACTCTGTCAAGGCAGGATAGGCTGCTTTTAGCAGCTCCTGCCCAGATATGGCAGCAGTACTCCATCCCTCGACGTACTTGGCTTTTATATAGATAGAGAATTGCATCAGTAGTGAGATATCTTCTGGGGCGGTAGAAGGAACCCACCATCTTTCCAGCGACCCTGGCAACAGACTTGATGTACGTGTTCCATTTCATATCAGAAGTGAAGGTCAAGCCCAGAAGCTTGTCAAAACATTGAGCTTCTCCTAGGCGAGAGCCATCCGTTACAATTGATGCCAGATGGGGATTAGAGCGTTGATGGTGTAAAGATAGGAGCTTGGTTCCTACATTTCTTTCCTTATTAACATTTTTTGTAACTTTTTCTGTTTCATCTCATTGTCTTTTATTGTCTTGTTTTCTCTTGTTTCTTTATTTTTATCTACATTTCTTCTCATTTGAACCTTTTTTCTTCATTTCATTGTATTTTCTAAATATTTTTCTTTCTTTCCCCTTTTTCCCCCTTTTTTTCTCGTTCTTTTCTTCTTGATTTCATTGTTTTTCTTTCTTTTATACTTCATCGTAATTTAATTATTTCTTTTCTACATTTTTCCCTTTTTAACCTTTTTTTTTTAATTTTTCTTCATTTCATTGTATTTTTATTATCTTTTATGTCTTTCCTCTTTTTCTCCTTTCTTTCTTTTTTTCTCCTGTTCTTTTCGTCTTGATTTCGCTGTTTTTCTTTCTTTTATATTTCACTGTTTTTCTTTTCTTTTTCCATCTTCATTTCAATACCTTGCCACCCCTCCATCTTTACTTCTGTTTTTCTACTTTCTTCTTAACCTTATTATTTGCTTATATCGACGCCATTAATACCATAATTAATAACAAATTCATAAAGAAGATATATATATATATATATATATATATATATATATATATATATATACACACACACACACACACACACACAAATGTATGGACTAAAAAAACCCTCGCGGGTGTCAGTTCATTTTATTGTTGTTTTTTTTCCTTTTTATTTCATTGTTTATTTCTTCCTTTTTCAACTTTATTTTTTCTTTCCATTTTTTATTCTTGTTTTTTTTTTTCTTTTGTTCCTTTTCTCCTTCATTTATTGTTTCTTTCTTCATCTTTATTTAATTTTGTTTTTATTTCCACAGTTTCTCCTTTCTTAATCTTATTATAAAGTGTTTGCTTACATCGACGCCATTAATACCTTAATTTCCATCTTAACTAAACTTCCCATTTAAATCTAATTGCCAAAAAAAAAAAAAAATTCATAAATAAACCATATTTATACAAGCGTGTGGTGATGGCGGAGGGTGGTGGAGAAGGTATCGGAAAATAAAAATAAAAAAATTAAATTAAAAAAAAAAAATTACCCCCCCCCCCCAAAAAAAACGGGGGTGTCAGTTCCATTGCCGCAGAATAAAGAAAGAACATTTATCATCGAAGATGAAGATTCTTGCCAAATGAATCAGAAAAAACTCAATGATGCAATTCAAAAGGCAGACATCAGTCTTGTGATTCACACACTTACCCAAAACTTCAGATCTCCAGAGGCGGATACAATTATTCCACGATGTTATTATAATGCGTGATCAATGGAGATCTTTTTTTCTTTCATTAATTTTTGTTCGTAGATTAAAAAAAAAAAAAAAAAAAAAAAACTACTTTTTTTTAATATAAACGTTTTTAGATTTCTTTATTATATACATATATTTTCTTTTTAATATTTCTTTTTAAATCTTTTATTTATCTCTTTAGCCGCCATGTTTTATTTAATATATGTATATTTTTGTATTATATCTTTTAAATTTCAATCACTCAATTTCAATAGAATACTATGTTTTGATAACACCATTATTCTTATGTGCTTAGACTTGATGAGCTTCTTACAAAGAACCATTTTTTTATTGTTTTTATTTTTTATTTTATTTATTTTTTTGTTTTTTTGTTTTCGAATGATCTTTGTATGCAGAATCTTGTGAATGGGTCAGAGCACCTTCACGGGATGAGGCATGACCAAGTCAAAATAAAAACCCAGCAAGGAAGAATAATTTATCAGGAAGTGTTTTTGTTTTAAATAATAGAAATAATTCCCATTCAGGAAAAAAAAAAAACTGAAATGTTTATTTGTTTGCTTTGTTAAACGTACTCATGTATATACAAACATACACAGATGCTCATGTATATACAAACATACACAGATACTCATGTATATACAAACATACACAGATATATATAAAGTCAATTTTTAGTTATAATTTTGGTATGAAAAAAAAAAACATAAAATATTCACAGAAATCAAAGTATAAAACCACATTAATTCATGACTATAATGAAACGTGAATTCAATTCTTCCAGGAAATATGAAATCTTCAGCCAGGATTTTTTTTTTTTTTTTTTTTTTTTTGTGGCTAGTAAGATTAAATTGTAGCGTCTAAAAAATCAGGCTAATGAAGCCAGACATGTCTTCTATTGCCGGGGTTCGAATCTCTCGCCTGACATTAATCACGACTTTGATGATTCCCGAAAGGATGAAACACTAGTGTCTGTAGGTATTTAATCATTATTATAGTAAATAATTATGTATATATATATATATATATATATATATATACATACACACAAATAAATAACAAAAAGTCTATATTCCAAATTTCAAGACACTGTTCATCTTACTGTTTATTTATTTCGGCATGTTATAGTTTTCAATTCTTGACAGCATCTGTTTCGTAGCGCAGAAACATTCATATACTTACTATGTCATTTTTTTAATCTGCACTGAAGATTCCCGAAAGGATGAAACACTAGTGTCTGTAGGTATTTAATGATTATTATAATAAATAATTATGTCAGCCCCTTTAAGAAACGTGTTTCTTATCGTTGAGCACTTTCAGTTGTAATAAAGTCAGTCAACTTAGCTCATATGCGCAGATCGTCATATAAGAATTAGATCACTCTGACTGACGTTAAAAGCATTTAATAAGAATAAATGTTTAATTGCAACTGTATCTCTCGAGGTTGACGGTAGCCTAGTGGTCTGGGTCCTTACTAATGAAGCATGACTTCTGTTGCTGGAGTTCGAATCTCTTGACTGGCGTTAATCGTGACACCCTGCACTGATGATTCCCGAAAGGATGAAACATTAATGTCTGTAGGTATTTAATAATTATTATAGTAAATAATAACAGCACTATATATATTGAAATAAGAATTACAATTAAGTTTACAAAGATAATCAAAAATAGCAAATTTAAAATATATTATAAACATCAAAGACTTAATATTTATAAAATAATCTTAACCAGATGTAAAAGCCCAATAAAACCAAATAGGAAATAGAGCTTTTAATAAGAACAAATAATTAATAAAAACATGTTAAAAACACTTTAACAAGAGTTAAAAACAGATTTAATTTTCAAAAAGGAGACACAAATTAAGTGGCTTGTCCTTAATCCGCGGAGTTTCGAAAGAAATATCTTCCTTCTCATCAGAGGGTAGGAATTAGCAAAATGCGGAATCGGATTTGGCTTGCAAAGTATTTAATGAAACTGCAAGTAAGCCATAGAGTTTACTTGGTACATATATATATACATATATATATATCTATATATATATATATATATATATATATATATATATACGAGCAAACAGTTAATAAAACATGTTAAAAAACACTATGAAATGAGTTAAAAACATATTTAATCTGAAAAGGAAACACTAGATAAGTGGATAGTCCTTAATCCGCGGAGTTTCGAAGTTTTGTTTTTTAACATGTTTTATTAACTGTTTGCTCGTATTATAAGCTCTATCTCCTATTTGGTTTTATCGAACTTTTACATCTGCCTGAGATAACTTTATAAATATTAATTCTTTAATAATTATAATATACTTTAATTTTACCATCTTGGATCATTTTGGTAAATTTAATTGTAATTTTTATTTTATATATATATACATATATATATATATATATGTATGTATGTATGTATGTATGTATGTATGTATGTATGTATGTATGGAGGTCCGTTCGACAAGATTCCAGACTTTTTTGTACAGGCATTTAAAATTATAAACTCTTGAAAATTCGGCATGTTATTGCTACACATCTTATGAGATGAGTAACCAATTCTTATGATTTCAGGTTCAAATAATCAAGCACAGCAAGAATTGGAATACACCCTACTAAAGCCTGATTGTCACAGCTGGTGAATTTAAAAAATGCAATCTGGACATGAAAACACCTTAGAAGAACGATATGCAATAAAATTCTGTTTTAAACTTGGAAACAATGTCACAGAAACGTGTGGAATGCTTCAGACTGCATCTGTACCATCTTGCATGAATCGAGCATCAGTTTATGAGTGGCATAAGAGATTCAAGGAAGGCAGGGAGTCTGTGAAGGATGATGAGAGGTGTAACCTCCGACCTTCTTCAGATGTATTTTGTCAATGGCTCTTATTGATGAATAAAGAAAACGATGTTTTTGTTTCGTTTTTTTTTCTTCCGACAAATCATAGTCGTCAAGATTCAAAATGTATGATGCGTTTATGAAATGGAAAAAACATTGAGTCATTTCGATATTCATATTAATTCGAGTTAGTTAATAATGGTCCGTATTTTCCACTCTTTCACAAAATACACTCGTCTAGCAAAATCCATTATCAAAAATTTCCCCACTCTCTATCGGTGCCTAAACCTAAACGTGGATTCCATGATCAAATCTTCTTTCCTAGAACTGCCCGCTTATGGAACTATCTTTCCAGCTGACTACAATATTGTTGTCTTCAAGTCCAATGTAAACAAGTTGTTATTGAACTCTCCTTGTAAATAATCTAATTATACCAAATTCCCTATAGTAACAATTACTATGCTATTGTCCTAATGACTACCGTAAACACATTAGCCCTTATCCTCGAGTGCCATCCAGGCCTTGATATATGGTGACCCCTTTGTAATAAAAAAAATATATATATTCAAATAATACATATCAGTCCTCATCTAAAATAATTCAGAAACATTATGTCAAATCGATACAGACTCGAATTAATAATTAATTGCAACATAACATTAGCTACTTTTATTTTCTCTACCGCTCTCCCTCGACCCAGAACTGCACCATAATAAAGAAAGTCTCTGACAGCATAGACACAGCACTTTCCCTCAACACTAGCGCACAAGTACATGTATTTGGCGACTTTAATGTCCACCACAAAAACTGGCTTGGATTCTCTACTTACACAGATGCAGCGGGCAGCACAACACAGCTTCTCTGTATCTGACTCCCTATCACAAATGGTTACGTTTCCAACCCGTTTCCCTAACCAGCAAGGACAACATGCATCACTTCTAGATCTGTTTCTGACCACAGTTCCCGATGATTGTATAACAAATGCTGACAGCCGACTTGGGAATGCTGATCATGTAGTGATAATGGTCGAAATCGCTCTAAACTCTAGAGCTAAAACTGAAGAGCCAGTGCTCAAAACGAGATATTATAAAAAGGCTGATTGGGAAGCCATCAGAGATCTTATCAGAGATGCCCCATGGGGAAATATTTTTTCTCTTCCTGCTGAACAGTGTGCAAATGAGACCACTGAATGGTTCAAAACGGCAACTGAAGCACATTTTCCCATGCGGAAATTTTATAGCAAGCCCCACTCTCCCCAATGGTTTACTTCTACTTGTGCAACTGCCATTGCTCAAAGGCAGCATGCATACCGCAGATTTAACTGACATAAGTCCAGTTCAAATAGACATAAGTATATAGCAGCTAGAAGTAATGTTAAGAAAGAAATAGCGACAACTAAGAGAGAATTTACTGAAACCACAAAAAACCCCACCGAAGCACAAAAATTAGGAACTCGAGACTTCTAGAAAATCTACAACAGTGTAGTAAATAATTGGCAATCAACAATTCCTCTACTAACCAACAATCACGAGGTTGTTTGCTCAGCAACCGAGAAGGCTAACATGCTTGCCAGTCGGTTTGCTTCCAACTCCGTACTGGACACTTCCAACCACCCCCTACCTGACTTTCCTTTGTGGACAGACGCCACGCTAGACGATCTAAAAATCACCCCTGCTCAGATGCATGCTATCATAAAAATCTTGACACTTCAAAAGCATGTGGACCTGATCTCATCCCAGCTGTACTATTAAAAAGTGCTCAGTCGAAGTAGATCCAGTTCTCTCCAAACTCTACAAAAAATGCCTTAATGAATCTTGCTTTCCAGACTGTTGGAAAACTGCTTCTGTGGTACCAATATTCAAGAATTCTGGCGAAAGAACTGACCCATCAAATTATTGACCCCATTAGCCTCCTCCCACTTTTTGCCAAAATATTTGAGATCATAATTAACCATGCTCTAGTCCATCACCTTACAGATGCTAAACTTCTGACTGACCAACGATATGGATTTAGACAAGCCCGTTTCAAAGCAGACATCCTCACTGTAATCTCTGAACGTATATACCATTCACTAAACAAAGCGGGGGAGGGCAGAGCGGTAGCTCTAGACATATCTAAGGCTTTGGACAGGGTATGGCATGAGGGTCTCCTCAGGAAAATTACATTATACGGTATCACTGTTAGAATACTTAACATAATTAAATCCTTCTTAGATAAGAGAAAAATCCAGATTGTCCTCGACGGTCGTACATCTAAACAATATGATATAAATGCGGGAGTGCCTCAAGGCTCTATCCTTGGACCTCTATTGTTCCTAATATTTATTAATGACCTCCCCGACAAAATTACCTCTGAGATGGGTATATATGCTGATGACACCACACTCTATAACAGGCACAACAGGAAAACAAATGAACACATATCTAAAGAAATGGCAGAAACACTAGAGGACGACCTCCAATCTGTAGTGGAATGGGGACAAAAATGGATGGTCACATTCAATGCTGCCAAGACTAAACTGGTTTCCTTCAATAATTACAAGAAACCTTCTCTGCCACCAATAGCAATGGCCAGTGACTCTTTATCTGAGAGTACATCTTTCAATCTCCTTGGCCTAATGTTCACAGGAAACATGAGTTGGAACAATTACATTGAAAGCATTGCTGGGGCTGCTGCGAAGAAGGTGGGCTCTCTCTACCATGCTAGAAAACTACTAACACCCAAAAGTATCCTGTACCTCTATAAGGCCACCATTCGCCCATGTATGGAGTGTTGCTGTCACGTTTGGGCTGGTGC
Organism: Euprymna scolopes; assembly: GCF_053919585.1. Lineage (NCBI taxonomy): Eukaryota > Metazoa > Mollusca > Cephalopoda > Sepiida > Sepiolidae > Euprymna > Euprymna scolopes. The sequence goes on along the minus strand of NC_136510.1, from coordinate 99,605,810 downwards.
ATCTGCTACTAGTCTCTCGCTCCTAGACAAGGTTCAAAAGAGAGTCGCCAATCTGATAGGCCCTGAACTGGCATCTAAGCTTCAGCCTCTGTCCCATTGACGAAATGTTGCATCCCTCTGCCTGTTCTACAAGTATTTTAATGGTGAATGCTCTGGCGAACTGCAGACACTTGTGCCCCCATGACGTAGACACCCTCAACAAACCCGATAGGCAGCTAAATCCCACCCCCACACAGTAGAGATCCCTAGATGTAAAAGATCTTTCTACTCCAGTAGTTTCTTCCCCAGAATCGCTAGACTCTGGAATTCCATTCCAGGTCCCTGCTTCCCCAACTGTACTGACATGCAGAAGTTCAAGTGTAATGTGAACCAACATCTTGCTGCCCAAATCCCTACATAGTACCCCAGTAGTTGTTGCCCCTGATAGTAGCCCCCTACACCAAAGTGGCAATTTGTCTTGTTTGGGGTGAAAATGTAATAAAAAAAAAAAATTAATAATAATAATACAAAAATGGAAACAACTTGACATTTTTTTTCCAATTCATAAACGCATCGCACATTCTGAATTATAACAACAATGGTTTGTTGAAAAAAAAAAAAGAATAAAAATATTTTTCCCACCATTTACCAGTAAGAGACATTGTCAAGATAAACTGGAGAAGATTGGGAGTTACATTGATCACAACTCTGTGAAAAAAAAAAAAACACCCAAGAAAAGAATGGTATGACAAAAGGTTCATTTATTGACTATAAGAGAATACAATTGTTTCGGCTCACCGTATATGTATAAGAAAACATATACAGTGAAGAATAACAAAATCCCTTCTATCAGTTCCCCTCTCCAGTTCATCTCCCGTGGCCATGTAGGTGGCTGTTTAAACCAGCAGCCAACTTACATAACATGAAAGCAAATACGATACATGAAGTTGAGTGTCTGCACCAGGTTAATTGAACCACTCTATGGTATGGTGTCCCTGTGCACAACCACATGCCTCTTCAGACCAGCAGTCGACTTGCACTTCCTGCCACACACCACACAGGTTGTCTCATCAGGTCATAGAGGTAAGGGTACACAAGAGTGTCTTTCGTGTCACTTTGTGGGCACTTTCTATTGTTGGACAATAGAAAGCGCCCATGATACACACTTTCAGCCAGCTTTATGAGCATCTAATTCCTTCACAAACCCTTTACACAGATTTCTCTTAAGCTCTGCCTGTTCCCAATTCTTTGCCTTACCATTTTCGACCTTACACTTACTTCTATTCTCAGCTATTTCTTCCCATCTCTCAACATTTATGTCATGCGCCTTAATATATATTAGTACAGAAACAATTGTTTGATCCTATAGTCGATATTTTGACGAACATAATGAGTTTTTATTTCCTGTGAAGAAAAAATGGTAAAAAAGTTAGAAGTATTCATAGCTCTAGTATTGCACTATTAGAGCTATTTAAAGGAACTTGGTGCTGTTATAAATTTATATTTGAATCGAAAAAGTTATTTGAAATGATTACACACACACACACACACACACACACACACACACACACGCAAATGACAAAAAGTCTATATTCCGAATTCCCAGATGTTGTTCATCTTACCGTTTCTTCCATTCAGCATGTTAACACGTTCAATTCTTGGCAGCACTTGTTTTGTAGCAGAACATTTGTTAACATGCTAAGAGAAATAAACGGTAAGATGGTCAACATCTTAAAAAACTGAATATAGACTTTTTGTCATTTATTTGTATATGTTTTGTTGTTACATTTAACATACATCGGGCTTCATAAATAAAAGGATTGGTATAAATAAAGGGCGAAATATATATATGTTTATGCGAAAAATATACTAACAAATAAATGACAAAAGTCTATATTCCATATTTCAAGATGTTGACCAAGATGTTTACTCTTTCAAATTTACATGCACAATTCTTAACAGCCCCTTGTGCATGCCAACTTATTTAAAGGAATAAACGGTAAGATGGTCAACATCTTGAAATTTGGAATATAGATTTTTGTCATTTATTGTTTATATGCTCTGTAATCACATTGAGCTTCTTAAATTAAAGGATCGCTATAAATAAAAGGTGGAATATAATTGAATAAACATATTTTCATACACACACACACATATATGTGTGTGTGTGTGTGTGTGTGTGTGTGTGTGTGTGTGTGTGTGTGTGTGTATTCCAATAGAAAAATGCGAACATGAACAGTAATATGGTTACGCTTAAACATGGAAAAGTAAAGGACTAGTTGTCAAAACTGAAAAAGTGAAGGACAAGATATTCCAGTAAAAAATATAATAAATTTATAACTTCAAATATTGCAGCATTAAGAATTGATTATATAATGTTATAAATTGAATTTTAAAAAAATTCTAAATGCTGCAATATTTTAAGTTATAAATTTATTATATTTTTTACTAGAATATCTTGTCCTTCTCTTTTCCAGTTTTAACAACTAGTCCTTTACTTTTCCATGTTTAAGCTTAACCATATTACTTTTCATGTTCGCATTTCTCTATGATAATACATGATTTTCCAGGCTTCCAGTAAATTCACTTGTTCTTTGTTTAATTTCAGTCTTATTTTTTGCCCCCAATAAACATAACATACACATATGTAATGACAATGTACGGCACTCGTCTGCTTTCAATAAAATCACCCCAGTTATCTCCCTTTCATTCTTTGTTTCACTTGTTACTTATCTTTTTGCGAGAGCGGTGAATTGGTAGCAACAGTAGTCGCTGAAGCGACATGGTTGCTATGGAAACCAGCCATAAAAAAACGTCACTCACCTCCTTACGTTTTTTACGATTTTGAACACCAGTAAATTTATCATAACTTTTGTTTTACTGAACGAAAATTGAAAAAAAAATTTTTATATTATAGCTGAGAAGGTAACCCATAAACTGTAGTAATCGTTTGAAATTTGGTCGAATAATGGGTGCGCTGTGAAGCTTTAAAGCAGTTCTAAATGACTAAAACTGTCACTTAACCATATATTCAAACACTACCGCGTTTGAATGATATATATATATATATATATATATATATATATATGACATTGTTCAAATACCCAAGCTCATATATAAGCTTAGGTATTTGAACAATGTCAAAACATTGTTAATTCACTGCCCGAATAGCAGCAGCTGAATAGCGCAACAGTTAAAAGCTCTGATTGTTGTTGTGGCAGTCGGGTTTCGATCCTGGCTTGAGGTAGTTGCTTGTCTAACCGCACTGATGAGCTGTGAAGCAGCGAAACAGGACTGCATGTGGATGACATATATATATATATATATATATATATATATATATATATATATATATATATATATCGAAAGAACACGCACAATGCAAATAAAAACACATTGTTTACAAGAAAAAGATTTTTTTCTCAAGCACATACATAGAAAAGGAATTGTGTGCTTGAGTCAGTTCTTCCTGGCCGGGCAAGGGGGAGTGGTGTTCAATTCATTACAGCTGAGTCAAAAAACAAGACAATCATAAACAGAGGAAATTAAGAAAAAATAGAAGGAAACTGTATTTTGATATAATTAACATCATGAAAAGTCTCACAGAAACATTTCACAGTTCTTTAATTGCACGCGGAATAGTGGCGATGCTTGTAGATTATTGCCAATGCTTTGAGCAGAACACAGTTTCATTTTGAATTGATCTTTTGTTTTGAATTCCGAAAAAAACATTTTTCTAGAAAATAAACTATAGCTCTATCAAATACTGTCCCATTTATTAGCTCTTATTTTTAACTAGTGAGACTCGTGTACCGACATTTCAGTCGATGTAACTTCCGCATTTTTTCAGATGTATATTGTCGAACTCAAGAAGTTCAATCCTCAGTGTGGGCGACAGTAAAAATACAATTGCGAATTACTAAATCTGATTCTCAGAGTTTGGTTTTCTAAAACTTTCAAATTAAATAAGGATATATTTGTTTTATTCTTTTAAAGAATACTAGCAGGCCGCCCGACGTAGCCCGCTCGTAAAATACGCATAAATATTATATTTTAATTCATACAGAAACTGAGACATGTGCAGACAAGTACTATGTTTCTTTCTAAATAATTCGCTTCTTGTAAGTAAAAAAAAAAAATACTCGAGCTGAGACCGAAACCAAAACCTAAAGACAGTCAGTCAAATACGATAACTATTAGGCAAGCCTAGAATTACATTTAAAAAGTGTTTTCAAACCTATTTATTCTTTAAAATAAGTAATCTGTCATGGGAACGATTCACACGTGCGCATTTGTGAAACAGATAAAAATCCGATGATCCCAAGTACTAATGTTTAAATTTGACCCCTTAGTAGACTTTGTTCCAGATGAAAACCGATTAAAAAATTTTCCACATGTCTGAATACCCGATATACTAAATTTCAAGTCTGTATATCAAAAATTTACTGAATACATAGGTTGAGAAGTGTCCTCACACACATTCTCAGTTTTATAGATATACTAGCAGTTCAGACCGGCTTTGCTCGGGCCCTTTTGTACTGTTCATAACTTTATGTGCATATGTATATATATATTAAAAGATTTGACTCATGTCCAGGTAACCTACATCTAAAATTTCAAGTGTTTAGACCCAAAATTGGCAGAGGAGTTTGGTAGGATCTGCAAACATCAACTTTTTCAACTTTGACCTCTTGGCAGCCAAATTTTAGCCCAAAAATTGATTAAGAGGCTTGCTGCATGTCTGAATACACTTTATGTAACATTTCAAATGTTTAAACCCAAACTTGGCTGAATAGTTTGTTAGAGACCGCAAAGGTCAAGTCTTTTGAACTTTGATCCCTTGGCAGCCAAATTTTCATCCCAAAACCGATTAAAAAGCTTGCCCTATGTTTGAATACACTTTATGTAAAATTTTAAATGTTTAGACCAACAATTATGAAACTTAACGTTAAATTCCTTAAAAAAATGAAGTTAAAATCCGAAACGAAACAGACATGTGCACACGAGTATTATGTTTTTTTTTTTTCTAAACAGTTCACGTCTTGAAAAAAAATACTCGAGCTGAGATCGAAATCAAAATCTAGACAGTGAATCAAATACGATAACCTTGAACCAGCTTAACATGTTATTTAAAAAGTGTTTTAAAAATGGCTTATACTTAACACAAGGAAGCTGCCATGTTTTACAACCGCGCATATGCAGTCATGGAACAGTTGAAAACAGATGAAAATCCGATCACCCCCGTACCAATTTTTCCATTTTGACCATTTAGCAGTCCTTTTATCCGGATGAAAACCAATTAAGAGATTTTCCACATGTCTGAATATCCTGTATATCAAATTTCAAGTCTGTAGATGGAAAATTAGTTGAGTATACAGGTTGAGAGGTGCCTTACACACCCGTATTCTCACTTTTATATATATATATAGATTAAACCTTAGATTTTATATTTCAAGAGAAATATTGTTAGGGCAAATTATATAGACAGATGAAAAAAGCAACCATGAAATTTACACAGGAATCTCCTAGTCCTCCATATTAAGCGAGAAGCACTTTAGGTGTGACGCTGACTGTTTTAGGCGCTATGACATTCGTTACACGCTTTTATTTATTTATTTTGTTTGTTTATTTTTTTTTAAAGAAACGAAAAAAAATTGAATGACTCAAGAACAGACGATTTGCTATCTGAAATTGCCTGGCCATTGAAGAGTTTTATTTTCTGCGCACTTTTAAATAGAAACGCTTATTGCACTGAGAGAAGCCTTATATATTTTTTTTAAACCGGGAAGAAAACGGTTACAAGACGGGTGGACTAAAATCTGCCTTATCCTGCGTAGAAAGGCATAAAACAAAAACATCAGCATCTTTTATTCAGCGCGATAGGTTTCTTGTCTTAAAAAAAAAAAATAAAAATAGAAGCAGATTTTACGTTGTTATTTTAAGTGGGTTGGTTTTTCTAGAAATAGCATTTATTTATAAATGCTATTTAATACTAAAACCAATTTTAGTTTGATTATAAAAAAACTAAGTCTCATGAAAATATAACATATTTCGCAATTCTGAAAGTTATATCGAAATCGGCCCTCTCGGAACAGATGAAGAAAAGCTTCTTTTTTTTTTTTAGAACCGTAGTTGTAGTTTGATATGCTTCATTTGCATATCAAATTATATTGATTTGCATATCAAAAAGGCTTCACCCTCAAAAAGACGATATAAAAAGAGTAAAGTTAAGCGGGCAGGGCAGTCGGTATTTATTTGCTCCCCCACCGAGCAAATTAGGCACAAGGCCAATTTTTAATGTGAGGAGTGAAGGGAGGGGGAAGGGAAAAAGGGGACCAGCTCCCGAGAGGTGGGAAATGGGAGCTGGTTAAAGGTCAGGCATGTGGGGTTGCCCCCCCCCCATCTGGTCTTTGCTTGCAGTATCTGGATATTTATTTGCTTCCCCACTGAGCAAATTAGGCAGGAGGCCGTTTTTTAATGTGGAGATAGAGGGAGGGGGGAGGGAAAGAGGGGATCCAGCTCCCGAGAGGTGGGAAGTGGGAGCTGGATTAGAAACTGTTGGTATGAAGGGTTGCCCCTTCAGTGACCAAGGTCAGATATGTGGGGTTACCCCCACATATGGTCTTTGCTAGTCATAGCTGGTCTGTGCTAGTCATAGCTTTGCAGCATCTGCCGGAACAGATGGTATTTATTTGCTCCCCCACCGAGCAAATTAGGCACAAGGCCGATTTTTAATGTGAGGAGTGAAGGGGAAATGGAGACCAACTCCCCGGGGAGTAGGGGAGCTGGATAGTGACAATTGGTATGAAGGGTTGCCTCTACATTGACCAAGGTCTTATCTGTGGGATCGCCCCCACATAGTGTCTTTACTCGCAGTATCTGCCGGAACAGATGGTATTTATTTGCTCCCCCGCCGAGCAAATTAGGCACAAGGCCGATTTTTAATGTGAGGAGTGAAGGGGAAATGGGGACCAACTCCCCGAGGAGTAGGGGAGCAGGATAGTGACAATTGGTATGAAGGGTTCCCCCTACATTGACCAAGGTCTTATATGTGGGGTCGCCCCCACATAGTGTCTTTACTCGCAGTATCTGCCGGAACAGATGGTATTTATTTGCTCCCCCACCAAGCAAATTAGGCACAAGGCCGATTTTTAATGTGAGGAGTGAAGGGAGGGGGAAGGGAAAAAGGGGACCAGCTCCCGAGAGGTGGGAAATGGGAGCTGGTTAAAGGTCAGGCATGTGGGGTTGCCCCCACATCTGGTCTTTGCTAGTCATAGCTAGTCATAGCTTGCAGCATCTACCGGAACAGATACTACACTTTGATCTTGTCGCCCGGGCCGCCGAAGCGGGGTTTGGGCCAGTTTAAGGGCAGGACACTCGAGTTCTTGGAATCGAACTCAGTAGGTCGGATCGTAGAAAGTAGTACGAACGCTGACAAGATTGCTTTTTTTTTTTTTTTTTTTTTAATTACAGTAGTGGAGAAGGTTCTGCTTTATGATTCACCAGCATCAACTCTCTGTTAAAAAAAAAAAAAAAAAAAAAAAAAAAATTGGAAG
>NC_136510.1:99585775-99593275 GCF_053919585.1 Euprymna scolopes | reverse complement strand
AAATCGCCTGTTCCTTCGTTCATTGGATTTTTTGTTCAATTATCGATACTTATCAAGACATTCTGATACAAAACCTACCTAAGAACACTGCCATGCACATAAAGTAGCTTCATGTGAAATTTCATGAAATTCGGCCCAGCCGTTTTCGAGTCCATAGGAACAAACTCACACACACATAGAGATAAAAATCCTTTTATATAATAGTAGATTTGGCTTTGACCGGCATACCAAAGTTTCGATCAAACAGAACCAAGTGATTTAAGAAAAAAAAAATGCCTATTCATATAAGATTTGGTGGGGGCGCCTTGGGTGATTAGCCATAAACTAACTTCTCAGGGGGAAAGGTATAAGCCTGAGAGTAAGACCTCTTAGAACTTATCTAAACTATCCCTCAGCCCCACAGCCACAAAGCAACTGTCAACCTTTCCCGAGCGTCCAACTCCTGGATCTAAAATTAACAGGCAATATGAATGAGAACAAATGTAACAGACCGAGACATGTGTGAGATGACTTAACGGCAGGAAGAAGGATTATAAAAAGAAGTGTGTCTGGGCACGGCCACCGAGAGTAAGAAGAAGGCCTGTTAACTGAAAAATGTCTGCAGGAAATGTAGGTAAGACTGTCAGTACTATATGAGGACCATTTGAAAAAGAGCAATAAAACATTTTTAAAAAGGGAAAAGGAACACAGTTCGATTAATACTGAAACTGAACTTTATTCAATATAAAATATAAATATTATCTATGTAAAATTAAGTAATTTTAAAGCAATATACAATTTAATACTGATAAAACTGATTAATGAATTTCGGGAACAAACAATTAAAGAAACATTAAACACAAATATTTTTTGGCCTTCGGAACAAGATCACAGTATAGTATCTGTTCTGATGCTACAATTTACCTTTTGTGTCCTCAGTTGGTGGAGGAGACTGATTATTTTTGTTCCTATCCAGAGTGCCTCTTATTGGGAAGCTGGATTTTCTCCACAAGATTATATGTTGAAATATTTAAATAACTATTACTTTAAATACAGAAATTATATTTAAAGTTTTGGTTTTTTGTTCTTCTATGTTCATTTTTTCCCCATGTTTTTCATCAAAATGTGTAGCGTATTCGTTGTCTCACAGGCCATCATCAGTGAACGCTCACTGGCAGTAACCTGTGGTATTCCCTGGAGACCAAGTGACAGCAAGTCTCCACCGATTTCCAGTGTTCTCCACCTATTGACCACTTGTGCAGATGATTGCATGTTACCACAACAGCCGTTGTCACCGATTTCTTGTTGGCATCGCCCATTGGTGTTTCCTGGGGTTTGAGTGACAAAATGCCTCCCCAACGTACCAGATTTGAACTGCACACTTCCAGTGGAGATTTGGTTAGTACTCTCCCACCTCAGTCTTTCCATCCTCCCTGACCCTTCACAACTAGTTGGTGTGGTGTGGCGCCAGTCGATGTCATCTACACCAGTTTTTTTATTATTATTACTATTATTATTATGATAATAATAAGGGTGCTTGTGCAGTATACGCACGTGTATTTTAAATATTATTTCCAAGTTAAATTAAATTTTGGGTCTGTATTACTGTACACAGATTCGAAAAAATTATCAAAAAACAAATATATAACAAATAAATGTTATCAAATGCAAGATAAGTTACTCTTCTACCTAACTGGATATGTTTTTAGGGGTTTGTATTATTATACAGATAGATTCGAAAAAGTGGTAAAAACTCTAATATATACCAAATAAATGTTATCAAAGGCAAGATAAGTTACTCTTCTACCTATCTGGAAAGGTTTTTAGTGGTTTTGCTAATTTTAAAACATGTAATCGCTTCGAAAATCATACAATGTTTATTGATATATTTTAAAAAGAAAAATGTCGGCATGCTCGCTATTGAACTTGGTAAGTTTGGGAAAATGAGTTCAAACAAACAAATTATACAAAATAGTGTTAGAAACCCACCGAATATATGTCCGCCTATGTCATGGTAACATATATTGAGCGAGTTTCCAACAGTATTTTGTATAATTTTTTTGTTTAAACTCGTTTTCCCAAGCTTAACGTGTGCAACAGCAAGCATGTCGCCATTTGCATTTTTCAAATACATCGGTAACCACTATATGTTTTTCGAGCTGAATAAACACTTTACATTAAATAAAAACACTAAAAATTTATTCAGTTTGGTAGAAAATTAACTTATCTTGCCTTTGATAACATTTGTTTGTTGTATACAACTTTTTTTTTACAACTTTTTCGAATCTATGTGTATAGTAAAACAAACCCGTCATGTAAATTATTTACAGTTAAAATGTTATAAAAAATAAAAGCTTGAAGTTTTAAATATATTTCAAAGAAATAAATTATGTCTGGTGCTAAAATATTGAAACTTCACCGATCGTAAAAAAAAAAATGAAATAATAAAAAAAAAAATGTTTTTTTAAACTGCCATGAAAAATGCTAACTTTAAAATATTTGGAAATACTCAGTGAAAAGTTTTATTTATTATTAAAAGAACGGACTGAAAAATATTATATAAAAGTTGTTTATTTTATAGTAATAAAAAATGAATAAAATGAAATATTCGACTTTCTCTGATAAAAATAAAAGTTCAAAAACGAGTTCACTTACTATATTTTGTTAGATTAAAATTATCCCAATGTGCAATTATAATAATTATTATCCAAATGGAGAATTGTTCTTTCTCTTTAAAACATACATGGACAATCGGTAACATAATCGGTAGTCATATTTTTTTATGGCTGTTAGCGTGACCATGTGGTTGAATACCGGAAACTTTCTATACTTACAAGCTGATCAGGAAGTGACGTTACACTGTCATGTTCACGGTCTACTCTCTTGGTGGTGGTGGTCTGGGGATCACGTTAGAGACGTGGGTGACGTCACAATGTTAAACTTAAACTCGTTAGTTGTTGGTTGTTTTTGTTTTACAGCATATTAACCCTTTTCAGGTTATTTAATGCCAAATCCAGTTATTTTGAAGAAAAAGTTTTAATAGAATATATTTGTTTTTTTCAAGTCGGTTTCTATTTAACCCATAGTACCCATAGTTGGGACCCTAACAGGATCATTGCCAGCACCCTAAAAATGCAAATCCAGACAGTTCAATGCTTGAGGGTACAGCTCAATGAAATTTCCGACCACGGTTATGGTCTTTATTGTGGTTTCAAGTAAGGGCCACATCATGCCACCTCACATCTTCGAAGTCGGCTTGAAAGTCAACATCAAAGTGTACCTGGATGTGTTGAAGAGTGTGGTGATCCCTTGGTTCAATTAGGTGGCCATTGGCAGACCCTGGCTGTGGTAGCAGGACCCGACCTTCAGCACGGGCCAACAAGTTCAAAGAGATCCAGGCTTGGAAGGCAATTTTTTAAAAACAAATATATACACGCATACATAAATATATATATATATATACACGCATACATATATACACGCATACATAAATATAAATATATATAGAAAGAACCAATTAATTCTATTGCAGTTAATTTAAAAGGGAAATATCGTTTCGGTTGTTGAACATTTCGGTGTTTGAACAAACATCTGGAGCGAATTATGGTCGAGTACCGAGGTACCACTGTAATTAAAATGAATGTCTAAAAGAACATGCAAATTAGCTAGATCTTTTGTAGATGAAGTCAGTTCCACGACCCATATATAACAAAGTTGTAGTTTCTTTTTAAATAAATAGAAAAAAGTGATTTTAATATGAATATCAATACAAAAAAAAAAAAAAAAAGAATTAGGAGGATAGGTATATGTGTCTATATGTGGGTGCGTGTATAGAAGGTTTCTTATAAATCCAAATCAATAAACTATTTAGTTCTCTCTCACTGCAAGAATTTTGACACCATGGTCCGATAATAAAATTGCAAAGTCAACGCTCCTGAGGAGGGGCACACTGCAAAAAGTGCCTGGGAAACACCGTCAGCATTTAATGGTAAGGGCGCCTCAGGCAATTAGCTACAAACTAAACTCTTTTCAAAGAGAGAAGGCAAAGCCTGGGAGTGTGGACCACCTAGAACTGCAGAGAATCAGCATTACACCACAATCAATGGGGAGCCGGTCATTAAAGAAATGGTCTAATCTCTGCTGATTTTAGGTGTCTAGCCGAAAACTAACTATAAAAAAGAAGATTGGTATGGTTCATTATAAATAAGAAAATACCTGACTCTTACTCTCACCCTCTCTCATTCTATATTGTTTGCACTCCCTCGTTTTCAATGACTACTCCTTTTCATCTCTCTTCTGTCACTCTCCCCTCTCTCTCTCTCTCTCTCTCTCTCTCTCTCTCTGCACAAAAAGTCAAACGTAATATAACTAACTATAAAACAGAAAATTTGAATGTTCCAGCATAACCAACAGAAAATATCACCGCGCTTACTAATAATATTTAACCTATAGTTGGAATATGGAAAGGAGAACAAGAAAGAAGGAGATATAAGATACAGCCATGCTAACTTTGCATTTGGTAATTATATTTTATTTTACCTGCCTTTGCCAACTTACTTTTTCCTGATTTCAACGATCTAACCCGTGCTGAATGGGTGACTCAACGGGGCACGTGTTTCTTCGCATGCAGCATAAATTTAAATAAGTAACGCTAATATGGGCTAAGACAAGCGATGTGAAACAAACATCAGTAAATATATTAAATAAAAAGCAAGAAAAAAATAAAACGAGCACCGAGTTAACATTAACAGCAGCAGAAGAATGAACGAGGAGGAAAATAACGTGAAAAGGAATTATTTAATTGATTTATTTATTTTACAAATCAAGGCCTGGACGCCACTCGAGGATAAGAGTTAATAAGTGAATGATAGTCAATGGGACAATATCATAGTAATCGTTAGCAATGAAAATTTGCTATAATTTGATTATTTAAGGGAAACGGCTCATCAAGAACTTGTTTACATTGGACTTGAAGACGACCATATTGTAGCCAGCTGGAAAGCAGGTAAACGAAAGAGAATTCCACAGGCGTGCAGTTCTAAGAAAGAAGCTTTGTTCATAGAATCCACGTTTAGGTTTAGGTACGGATAAAGAATGGTTTCAGTTAGATGAGTGTTTTTTGTGAAAGTTTGGCAAGGGGCGACTATAGACTGGAGCTCAAACGAGCACTCGCCAAGAAAATAACAACAGAGCAGAGACAGGCTTGCTACGTCTCTTCTGTAGGAAAGAGGTTGCAAAGACTAGGATAAAACATTGGCAGGATATGAATATGCAATTCCAATACTAGTTTAGTATTTTTAAACTGAGCGAGTATTCAGGAGTGTTGGAGCACAGAAAATATTTTATTTATCTCTAGACATAAGGTCAGATGTGGGTTTGATTAAAGTGTTTCTATGGAAGGAACTGGATTCGAACGTGGCCCACTCAGATTTCCAGTTTATGTCGTTAACCAATTAGCCACCATCACCTCTTGGAATTTTTCATTCCTCATCTCATAAACAATCATCCAGTGATAACTATGCGGCCAGTGTAAATAAGGGGGGGGGGGACTTTTCCTGAAGCTAATTCGGTCATCAAGCTTTTCCTAGTTTTAATAAAATTTTGCTGGCCAAGTTTGGAGTTCAATCCCTGCTAAGTCTTTCACAATTTTCCAGCTACATTTTTTTTTAATATGAAAGTCACCACTTATCAGAGCCTGAAAGCAACTCGAGGATGAAAGTAAAGAAGTGTAAAATTGTTGATAAGACGACAGTGAAATGATTGGTGGTGGTAGAAATTGGGTGGAGTTTGATTATTTAAGAGGACGGTTCAACAAGAACTTGTTTACATTAGACTTGAAAATTATTAGGCCGTAGTCAGCTGAGAAGCAGCCCTGCAGTATAGATTTCCCCAGGCGGGCAGTTCTAGGAAAGAAACTTTGTTCATGGAGTTAACGTTTAGATTTAGATTAAGGCACAGATAGAGGGTGGGAGAAATTGTTGATAGTGGCTGTAGCTAGACGAGTGTTTCTTGTGAATATTTTGCAAAGTAACATAACATCCTGAAACAAACAGAAAATGTTATCAATTCCTAGAGGGAAGACCCGGCTTTGCTCGGGATAGAATAAAGAATCCTATTTTTTTTTTTTTTTTTTTTTTTGCATGCAACTCATAACAGGACATTACCTTCTTTTCTTTGTAATTATTGTTTGCATTTTAATTTAATTTTTCAAATGGAACCAAAAAGGTGTACTCAGCATTGTTTCTAAAATGTCTAACGGCATCTTTGTTTAACTTTCGATTCGAGGGCGATTATTCAGGCTTCTCCTGCTCGGCTTATCAGCAACTGTGTTTTTATTTGGTTATAACTGAACAGGGTTGACACTAGATTTGTTTTCAACACCACCAACAACAACAAAACGCTTAAAAATAAGTTAAGACACAAATAAACTTATCCAAGTAAGTAATAGAGTAACTTATCTTGCCTTTGGTAACAGTTATCAGTTCTTGTCCAGAATTCCCCCTATATTTTAATATGTAATGAAAATTCTCTATGATGTATATATTAGTGACGATACGAAAATATCATTTTCCAAAAATCACGTCAATGGATAAAAACAATCCCAGAGTATAGAAGGAGTAATTGTTTCGTCCACAATTTGGGTGGGGGATAAAAAACAAGAGAGATAACTCAACAATAATTCAAAACTTGCAAGATTTTTGTCGCAATGCCTACGAATTCCTATTAATCGCTTACAAATGATTTTCTTTAGAAAAATGAAACCATTTGGTCAATTTACGTGATTTTTGGTATATGGTATTTTCGTTTCGTCACGGGTACGTGCACCAAAGAGACTTTTATTTATTTATTTATTTATTTATTTATATCAATAGATAAGCACCAGCGGATCTCCAAAAAGCACATGTTAACTGGTACGGACACGTCGGCAACAAAGACGAGAAAATGACTATGCATTTGTTAACAGTTTGCCGTCACTAACTATAGCACAGTTCAAAATGTAAACATATACAAACAGTTAATACGCCCCTCCAAAACTATTAATTGCACAAAATCATAATAAAGACAATCACGTGAGACACACTATGGATTATTTACAGACACTCCGTGCAAATTCGCAGTACGAGCCAAATCGAGACACCGTACAGCCGTTCCGCTTGGTCGCAGAAGGGGGGCAAAAGAAGTCTCATTCTCAGACCTTATCATCATCATATTGTGTCGTACGAATACGAGAATAGAGAGCTATGTGGTTTAGTTTCAATTCTAGCTGATGGAACCCAAGTCACACACACACACACACACACACACACACACACACACACACACACACACACACACACACACATTTTCTCCTCTTTCTTTATTCGCATTGACAAACATTATTTTGCGTTCTCTCACAACCTTCATAAAATGCGAAAACCAGCAAATTTCTAGCTCTGCTATTTATATCATTTTGCTAATGCATTTTTTTTTTTTTTTTGTCTGAAGAGAAGAATTTTGCATTCATTGAAACTCCGCGGAATA
>NC_136510.1:99540775-99570775 GCF_053919585.1 Euprymna scolopes | reverse complement strand
TACATATCTAGGAAAGAGAAAGAGGAGAAAAGAAGAAGGGGATGATGGCAGGATGATTTAGTAGATGAAGAAAAGGTCGAATTTGAAGGAAAGGTAGAAGGTTCTGGTCGAATGGTATGTGCTCGATTGTGTACGCAACAACAACACCGGTACGATGACGACGGCAATTTTAGTAAAGAGAGGAGGAGGAGAAAGATAGGGAGGAGACAGTGCACCAGGAGATTATATAGTCAACAGACAAGCAGATACTGTGCACTGCATGTTCCAGGTTCTTTCACCAAACCAACCTACCTAGCCACCCTAACCCCTCCCCCTACAACACCAGCACTAACTCTAAACCATCACCACTACCACCGTCACTATATCTTCCTCCCAACCCACCCAGTTTCTTATTTTTCCACCTTCCTATACCTCTAAACTTCTAACCACCCCCAGCACCCGGTGCTGCCTCGCCAGACGCTCAAGTCGTCGTCGGCGGTGCCCGTGTCAGCAGTGACTTGATTTTTAAAGAATTCTGTAGGACGGGCAACTCGGCAATGGGAGAGAGAGAGAGAGAGAGAGAGAGAGAGAGAGAGAGAGAGAGAGAGAGAGAGGGGGGGAGGGGAGGGAGGAGTGAGTAAAGGGAAGGGTAAATTATAAACAAAAACATAAATAAAAACGTGTGTGTTTTTTTAAAAAAGACTACAGCAGCCACTGCCGGTACTATTCTCTCTTACTACTGGGAGGCGCAGCAACTACAACTGCCTGCGACTACGACTACCACCACAACACAACACAATCTACTTATACCACCACTACAACCATCACTTCTTTTTTTTTTATCATTATTGCTGTTGTCATTTATTGTTATCATCACGATCATCATAGTCAATAGTATAATCACCAAAGTGAACCGGCGTAACAACAAAACATCTGTTAGCACATCCTCTCGTCGTCGCATGAAGCATAAAAACAGTCCAAAAGTTTAGAACTTTGTTGTTTTTGTTTGTATTGTTTGTTGTATTTTTTTTATGTCGTTATTAAGGAAAAAAGAAAATGGTAACAGATAATTGTACTTTCACTTTCACTTTCATTTGAGTTCAGAATTGGTTTGTCTTCATCTACTTACGCGTTTCTTCATTAGGACAATACAAGACTGAAAGTAAATGTTTAAAGTGCAGAAAAATCTAGCTTCTTAATAGTGATGGGACGATTTCAATATTTTTCCCGATTCCGTACGAAATTACCGATTCCGATACAATTCCCGATTCCCATTCTTTATAAATCTCTAAATATTTTACTATAAAGTTGTCATTTTGTTCCGATTACTGTAAAAACACATCTTAAATGTGCACGTATTTTCTCAAACGTAAAAACACATTTATTGTAGTCTTACTAAAAGTTTAAATCAATAAATATTTATCATTTTATTATTACTACAAGCAATGGAAGATGTTTTTATAAAAACAAAATAAAATAAAATAGATAATTAAAGGAATCGGTTTTGGTATCGGGACATAGGCTTACATTTTCCCGATTCCGATATCCTAAAAAGCCCTGATTTTTCCGATTCCAATTAATCGTCCCAACATTACTTCTTAGAGGGGCAAGCCATTTACTGACCTGTCTTTTTTTTTCATTTTTTTTTTTTTTTTTTTGAGGGCAAGTTTTATGGTATACCACTTAATATGTTTATTGCTATTACAGTTATATATAAAATAGGATTAATAATTACGGATAGGTTTTTATATACAGACTATATAAGAAACTCAACATATGGGGGTGATATATAGAAAGAAAATATAGACAAAATAAAAGAAATATAGGTATATATCAATTTATTTATCAGTTCAATAATATGAAAAAAAGCGTGAATGGAAAGATGGGTTAGAGATGTTCTTTATGCCTAGGCATTTCGAAGCCTAATGCTTCTCACCAGAAAAGAAGAAGAGAGTTGGGTTACAAATGTAGGAAAATTAGATATAAAAAGCTTCTATAACTCCTCTCCCTATTGATGATTTTTTTTATTGAACTGACAAGTAAATTCATATACACCTATCCTTATTTTATTTTGTCTTTAATTTCTTTTTAGATATACATGAAATTATATATATATATATATATATATATATATATATGCACATACGCGTATCTGTAAAATATATATATATATGTGTGTGTGTGTGTATGTATGTCTATTATTGTCATACATGACATAGTATTATATATATATATATATATATATATATATATATATATATATATATATATATATATATATATATATATATTAAATGAAAGATGAGGAATAAACTTTATTATATCATAAGAACAATAAGGAAAATTTAAAAAAAACTCTTTAGGCCATGGCATTTCGAAGCTAAAGGTTTCTCATCAGAAACATATATATGATGCAATTTAGTGTCATAGAAGAAATAAGAATGCGAAATTTACACATTCAATAGCATAGATATTTATTCAATGTACACTATAAATTAGATCGCTTTTCCATCGATACCTTGGGTTGCACAGAAAATACTGCAACTGCAAACTTAACCTGCAGTGCTAAAGATTCTAAAGACAACAAATTATCAACTAATTAGTGACATTTGATATCGTAATCCCTGTAACCTTAATTCAGAGTGTTACAGTAAAACTGAAGGCATTGATGGAAAGAACAATTAAAGTATAATGTAAATTGAAATAATAACAATATATATACGTATATATATATATATATATATATATGTATGTATATATATATGTATATGTATATATGTATGTGTGTATATATATATGTATATGCATGTATATATGTATGTATATGTATATATATATGTGTGTATATATCTATGTATATATATGCATATATATGTATATATATATATATATGTATATATATATGTATGTGCATATATATATATATATGTATGTGCATATATATATGTATATATATATGTATGTGCATATATATATATGTATATATATATGTATGTGCATATATATATATATATATATATATATATGTATATATATATGTATGTGCATATATATATATATGTATGTGCATATATATATATGTACGTGCATATATATATATATATATATATATATGTATGTGCATATATATATATATGTATGTGCATATATATATATGGGCATATATATATATATGTATGTGCATATATATATGTATGTGCATATATTTATATATATATGTATGTGCATATATATATATGTATGTGCATATATTTATATATATATGTATGTGCATATATATATGTGCATATATTTATATATATATATATGTATGTGCATATATATATATGTATGTGCATATATATATATGTATGTGCATATATATATATGTATGTGCATATATATATATGTGCATATATATATATATGTATGTGCATATATATATATGTATGTGCATACATATATATATGTATGTGCATATATTTATATATATATGTATGTGCATATATATATATGTGCATATATTTATATATATGTATGTGCATATATATATGTATGTATGTGCATATATATATGTATGTATGTGCATATATATATATGTGTGTATGTGTGTATATATATATATATATATATGTGTATATATATATATGTATGTGTGTATATATATATATATGTGTGTATATATATATATGTATGTGTGTATATATATATATATATATATATGTATGTGTGTATATATATATATATATATATATATATATATATGTATGTGTGTATATATATATATATATATACTAGCAGGCCGCTCGGCATTGCCCGGTAGTGAAATACGTTAAAATATGATACTTTGATTAATGCAAATTTCGTATTTATTATATTATATTGAACCCAATATATAGTAATGATTTAAAAAGTTTAAAAATGACTCCTGCGCCATTATAGAGAATCGAAACCTGACCGTTTAGCTTATAATTTACTTTGACTATGCGTTGACTGAGCTATGTAGACATGTTTACTGCAAGGCTTAAAATTAAAACATGAACCAATAGCTATTACGTTACACATGCATATTCATAATACCGTTGTTCGACTTTCACCTGGCAAATTCCATTTTTTTTTTTAATTTTCATACTAAAACTCAAATATAAAGTTTCGTATGAGTTCAAATACACTATATATTAAGTTTAATATCTGGAGACCAAAAAATTATAGGAGTTTGGTAGGCAAATTTTTTAAACAAATATATATACGCATACATAAATATATATCTAAAGAGCTTTCTGTTTACTATAACCTTTTTACACAAGTATAAATCATGTAGAATATCTGCATGAATATAATTACACGTAATAGTTAACTGAAGATGATCATCCCATAAAAAAACTGAAAAAAAAAATTAATCAGGAATTAATTAAAATGAATGTCTAAAAGAATATGCCAATTAGCTAGATCTTTTGCAGATGAATTCAATTCTACGACCCATATATAACGAAGTTGTATTTTCTTTTTAAATAAACAGAAAAAAGGTTCGCTTTTTTCTTCTTGGCCTAAGAGCCTAGATCTTTTTCCTGTTATCAAAGTGTAGTATCTGTTCCGGCGGATACTGCAATCAAAGATCATATAGTGGGGTGGGGGCAACCCCATATATAAGACCATTGCTTTTGAGCCATCAGTTTTGGTCAATGTAGCGGAAACCCTACATACCAATTGTCACTATCCAGTTCCCTCTCGGGGGAGCTGATTCCCTTCCCCTCACTCTCCATCTCAAAAAACGGCCTTGTGCCTAATTTGCTCAGTGGGGAAACAAATAAATAACTAAATAAATAGAAAAAGTGTTTTTAATATATAATATTGATAATATATAGAAATACAAAAAAAAATGTATAGGAGTATAGATATAGTAGGAGGAAAAGTAAATAAATTAATTCATCAACAAAATCAAATTCCAATAATTCGATATATTTTAAGTAGGGTAGTCCATAAAGAACATGTGATATTTTCGTGACTACTGAAAGTGAAAGTGAAAGTGAAAGTAACTGACGAACAGTGAAAGAAAAGAAACAGTGCTTGGACAAATAGGTGAGAATTCATTTAGTTAAGGGTCTGATATATAAAGGATGACTCCCTACTCTCACATATCACATGTTTGATGACTTTGTGCCTAATTTGTAAAATTTGTTAACTTTTATTTATTTATTTATTGGAAATAAATACTTTAATGTGTAGTGTCTGTCCTGTCCTTGCTTAGAGGATAGAAATCCTTCTCAACTGTGGCAATTCATATTTTAGTTCCCAATCCAGAATTCCTCTTTCCGGGAAGCTGGCTATCATCCACATTAAAAATCGACCTTATTTCTAATTTTGCCCTCTGTATTTTACCGAGTGCTTTATCGGCTACACCATGGATAAAGTCAATTACACTCTTCCGGAAGTTGAAAGTTCAACCCTCAGTGCGGGCGACGCTCAAAAATACGATTTCGAAATACTTATTACTACTAATCAATCATAGCTGACAGAAGAAGAGCATGCTATCCCGTGGGGTAAATAAAGAGTTCTGTTCGAAAATTCCATGCAGATTCCCGAGTTCAACAAAAAGATTCCCGTTTGACAGGATACACCTGAAGAAGATCAAAGGTTTCCTCGACTGAAACGTTGTTAGATTGAAATTCAATATGAGGACAATAGTCCGAATAATCCAAATAATACAAAATACAACATAGTCGTCTTCAAGTCCAATGTAAACAAATTCTTGTCACAATTTTATCTCAAATAAAATTTACGTTCGTCTGTCACAATTATATTTGAAATAAAATTTGCTTTTTTTTGTTTGTCACAATTATATCTGAGATAAAAATTTGCTTTTCTCTGTCAGGGATAAGTTTGAAATAATTTTTTTTAAGTTAGACAATATTTCTAGTCTGTCATGCTGAAAGTTGAAATAGCAGGTTGAATAGAATATTTATTCTGGTACATTTCATCTCTTCAGTCTTCGATTAGTGGAGGAGGAATCCTTCTAGAGTGGGGCAATTTAAACTTTTGTCCGAATCCAAATTACCCCTTTTTGAAGAGGGGGATGTCCTTTATGTAGAAAACCGACCTTGTGTCTTACTCTGCCCTCGTGAGGAGGCACGCGAATAGGGACATATTGACCAAGTCCCTATCACTATCATGTCACAATCACTAATTTGTAATTCCTTGATGTAGTATCTGAAATTTTGTACTGAATAACAATGGTTTTTATAAAAAAATTTTACAGAGAATATATATGTATATATATATATATATATATATATTAAAAAAAAAGTAAAGAAAAAAAACGACTTGATTTGGGAATCTTACGTAGAATGACTCCAGGCTTAGTTACAGATAAAGAGTGTGTGTGGGGGGGGGAATTATTGATGGTGTTTTCAGCTAGACGAGTGTTTCTTGGGAAAGTTTGGCGAGGGGGGGGTCATAGATTGAAGCTCAGTCGAGCACTTGCCATGAAAATAACGATAAAGCAGAGACCAGCTCGACTTCGCGGATTGAAGATTACCTAACACACCAGTTTTGAAGTATTCTGTCGAATAATAAAAACTAATTATAATCTTTTATTTTACAGCTTTATTCTTCCTATTATATAAATATATATATATATATATATATATATATATATATATATATATAAATATATATATATATATATATATATATATATATATATATATATATATATATATATATATATATATATATATATTAAAAAAAACTAAAAAAAAAAAAAAAAAAAAGAACGACTTGATTTGGGAATCTTACGTAGGATGACTCTAGGTGTGAATGCGGTATTATGGTAACTGAGCACTCTAGCTAGAAACATCTAAGACAAATCAAAGGTACAGTGACAAGGATGACTATAGACAACCCCTCCTCACTTTTTGATTGGCCTTGTGCCTAATTTTGTTTTGTAAAAGTTCTGTTTGCCAAATAAAATATATAAATCAAAGAGTAGTATCTAAAATTATTGTATATACAGATGCTTACATTCATGAACAATGAAATTTTTAACCAGCGCCTAGAGTAAATGTGGTATTTTGGTGATTGATGATTCTAGCTAAAAGTAGGATAGACATTTTCAGTTATGGTGATAAAGGATGACCAACGACACCCATTCGTCCACACTTTTGAACAAATTAGGCACGAAGCCATTCAAATGTAAATTTTTACATTTTTTGCAAATATATATTTCAAAGTGTAGTATCTGTTCTGTCTTCAGTCAGAGAATAGAGATATTCTTCTTGATTGGGACAATTTTAATTTTTGTCCCACCCAGAAAGATTTTTTGTGGGGTGTAATGGATTTTCCACACATTGAAAACCGACCTTCTTTCTAACTCTGCTCTCGTGGGGAGACAAGTAAGTGGGGAGACGTCTTTAAAAATACCATTTTTTTCGACAACAGAATTATTTTTGTTTAGTTTACTAATATTTGAAACTGTCGTTTTTTTTCAATATGTTTAATATAACACAGGTGAATTATACTTTTTTATGATTAAAGTTGGTCATAAATTTTATATGATTAAAGTTGGTCATAAATTTTATATGATTAAAGTTGGTCATAAATTTTAACAATCAAAATCTAGTGGACAAGAAGCTTTTGGCCCTCCCCCCCCCCGCCAACTTTCTCTTTCTTACAGAAGAGACTTTATTTTCATGGCAGATGCTTGACTGTGCTTCAATCTATGGCATCCTCCTTGCAAAACATTCACAACAAACACTCGTCAAGCTACCACAATTGTCAATAATTTCTCTTACTTTCTGTCAGTACCTAAAACAAAATGACGATTCCATTAATAAAGTTTCCTCCTGAAAATAGTCTCTGGAACACAATATCTTGTGGCTTCTTCCCAACTGAGGTTAACACGGTCGTTTTCAAGCCTAATGTAAATAAGTTCTTGTTTAACAGTCCTCTTAAACTATTAAATCCTACCGAAGTTCCACCATTACTGATCATTACGATGTTGTCTCACAGTCTACCCAACATTCATTAACCTTTATCCTCGAATAGCCCTATAAGCGGTAATATCCTAGTAAAAAAAAATATAACTTATTAAAATTCGAACAGTTTTCGATAATAAATAGTTTGAAAGACAAACAATAAAGATTTTTTTTTCTTAATATTATTCCTCTTCGATTTAATTTATGCAGATTTCGCATTTATTATAATTATTATAATTTATTATAATTATTATAATTTATTATTATTAGAACCAGTCCTTTACTCAGTGTTATATTGTATTCAATGTAGTAAAAATAAAAATCAGAAAGAAACTGAGACATGTGCATGCGAGTACTATATTTTTTAAACAGTTCACTTCTTGTAAGTAAAAAACAATATCGAGCTGAGGTTGAAACTAAAACCATAAGACAATGTATCAAGTATGATAACCATTAGGCCAGCTTGACACAATCTTTAAAAAGTGTTTTCAAACCTACTTATTCTTAACATAAGAAATCTGTTATCTGAACGATTCGTGCAGTTGACAAACAGATACAAATCCGATGACCCCCTCCCCCAAGTACCAATTTTTCGATTTTGACCCCTTAGCAACCCTTTTTTTTTTTCCGGATGAAAATGAATTAAGTTTTCCACATGTCTGAATATCCTATATACCAAATTTCAAGTCTGCAGATCAAAAATTCGTTGAATATGTCCTCCACACATACATTCTCACTTTTATAGAATACGAGAAGATGTACCCGGCGTTGCCCGGTATTAAACGTAAAGTTACATTTATTTACAAAAATGACATTAAAAAACTAAAAGAAACTGAGACACGTGCATGCTAGTATTATGATTTTCTAAACAGTTCACTTCTTGTAAGTAAAAAAAAAAAAAATTACTCGAGCTGAGATCGAAACCAAAACCCAAAGACAGTGAGCCAAGTACGATAACCATTGAACCAGCTTGGCACAATCTCCAAAAGGTATTTTCAAACCTTCTTATCCTTAACATAACATGAGCGATTTATGCATGCACAGTCGTGAAACAGTTAACAAACAGATAAAAATCCAATGGCTTCCACATACCAATTTTTCAATTTTGACCCCTTAGCAGGATTTTTTTCCAGGTGAAAATGAATTAAAAAGTTTTTCACATGCCTGAATACCCTATATACCAAATTTCCAATGTTTAGGTAGAAATTGGTCGAGTACATAGATTGAAAGTTGTCCTCTCTCTCTCTCTCTCTCTCACACACACTCTCTCTCTCTCTCTCTCTCTCTCTCTCTCACACACACACACACTTTTATAGATATATAGATAATGATACATTTATTTTAATTATTTATTTATTTACTGTTTTTTACACCAAACAAGTGCCACTTGGACGTAAGGGGCTACTATTCGGAACCTTATCTACAGGAATATTATGTAGGGAGTTAAACAGCGAGATGTTTGTTCACATTACATTTAAAATTCCATAATTATTAAATTAAAATTAATTAATTACAATTAGTACACCGGATTCAATTATAACCTTAGAACCCATCACTATTGATTAGACTTTGATTTCTACTTGCTAGTTTCAACTTCCTGTTTCAGTGGCATGACGTTTTATCTCTTTTGAAACATTCATCGGTTTTCACATTTTATTTTATTTTTCTTCTTTTTTGACAAAGGGATGCTATCCCGAAATATCAAAGACACCAACCATCTCCCCCCCCCAAAAAAAAACAGTAAGTCCCTATTTACAGACTTTTTATATGTGATGTTATATGCGGCTTTCAAAAATAAATAGATGTATGGTATTTCACTATTCTACAAGATTTCTACCTGTTTGTTTATTTTTGTTCATTTTCCACACCATTTCTCACACCCAGTGAAAAGTTTGTTCACATTACATTTAAATTTTTGAATGTCAGCACAGTCAGAGAAGCAGGAGATCAGGAGGAAATTTAAAAGTCTAGCAGTCTGAGAGGAGAAACTATTAGAGTAGAAGGTTTTCTGGTCTTTAGGGATCTCAACAGTGAAGGGGTGTGATTTTGCTGCTTATCGAATTAATCAAGGGTTATTTACATCAAAGGGGCACAAGAGTTCATCAATGCACACTCCATTAAAATTCCATAATTATTAAATTAGGGGGAAGTATTGCTGTTTTCTGGGTCTCAATCTATCTAACTCTAATAAAATATCATATTTAAGCGTAATTTACGACATGGCAAAGTCGGGTGTACCTCTTCCCCCACCCTACCGCTAGTAATTTTAATAGTAACGGTTGTAATAATAATCATAACCTAGAGAATAGTACCACTAGTCAAAGTACTATTAATACTAAAGTTAACCAAAGGAAATATAATACTGCACTGCTAATAATAATAATAATAATAATAATAATAATACTAATAATATTAATATTAATATTAATAATAATAATAATACTAATAATAATAATACTAACAATACTACTACTACTACTAATAATAATAATAATAATAATAATAATACTAATAATAATACTACTACTAATAATAATACTAATAATAATAATAATAAAACTAATAATAATAATAATAATCTTAATAATAATAATAATCTTAATAATAATAATAATAATAATCTTAACAATAATAATAATAATATTAATAATAATAATCTTAATAATAATAATCTTAATAATAATAATAATAATAATAATAATAATAATAATAATAATAATAACAATACTTTTTATATCAACAATGGTATGAAATATAAATTTCATATTCTTATAATCATTAATATTATAAAATATTGATTGCACTAAAAAATACGCTTAAATATGATATTTTAATTTGTCCAGATTTCGTATATATTATTATAGAGTTGTGATTACAAAAGTAAAAAAAAAAAAAAATAGTATTTGGGTGCCATCAGCTAGAATCGAAACCGAAAGCAAAACTGTAGCATTCAAAGCTGGTGACGTTACCACTGTACCAACGTGACACGCATATGAACTGATTAAAAATAAACTAAGATAAATGTACAAAATGTATAACGATTTTTTCAATTTTGATCCTTGTGCGATCCCTTGAAAACTATTTCAACCGGTTAAAGACCAATAAAAGAACGATCCATACAAAATCCAATCGTTTAAGTCCCCTAGCGCCGCTCAAGACTTTTAGTTTCGGAAGAGTTGTGCAGATTTCACCTTTGTAATTATACACACACGCATATATATATATATATATATATATATATATATATATATATATATATATATATATATATATATATATATATGTTTTATTTTACTTCAGTCGAAGTTCTCAGAAATCAAGGGGCCCACAACCAGGGGCTAACACTTGAAATCTATATGAGATACATAGATATTCGAATGTTCCATACATAAGAATATCAATATTAAAATTTATATCATTTTTATACCATAAGTGATATCTTTAGTATCATTATCACACGTTATTTGGTCAACATTACTAGAAGGAATAATCTCACTAGTAATACCATTCTCTTAGTAATATTACAACCATTACTAGGACTGAATCTATGACGATTTGTAAGAAATACTTTTTTAAAAATGGTTTTTTTTTTTAAATTAAAAATATTAGATTTTAACTTTCATTTTCTTAGTTATGCTTTGGAATGTTTGAGATAAATATTTATTCGTATTGTTTGGATTAACAGGACTACTGTTCTCATCTTGAGTGTTTTTTTGTTTGTTTTTTTTTTTACACAGGAATCACCACTTATCAAGGCCCGGAGGCCACTCGAGGATAAGGGTTAGTGGGTATATATATTAGACAATGTATGCCCATGTTATATTTTCACAACGTTTCGATACGTAAAACCTCCAACGTTCTTCAGATGTATCTGGTAGGGGGGTAGCATGCTCTTGTTCCATCAGCCATGACTGGGTAGAAGTCCTTAGTAATTCACGATTGTACTTTGAGTGTCAGACGCATAGAAGATTGAGCTAGGTGACTTAGCAACTATTTTTGCCACCCGCGGCGGTCGTAAGATTTGCACCCCACCCCCCACTCTCTCTGCTGGCTGATAATCCGTTAACCTTCAAAATTCCAGAAAGTCCTCAAAATATTTATTTTCATGGAATTACAATCTAGGATCCGTTTAAAAACATTATATATATATAAGACACAAAAACATATTACGACCTTAAAGACTCGTTTTGGTATAAAATTTCAGATTTTTTGTTAGCTTTTTTATTATTTTAATTTTTTTTTTTCCCCCCTCTATTTTTTTTATTTTTACTCCCCTCAAAAAGTCTTAACACGTGCTGCCCGGGGCGGACCGTTCCTCCCCACACCCCACCCTTTGCTACGCCATTGATTGAACCCCCACAAGAGTGTAACTTACAGCTGAATGTTACGAAGTATTTTATCCACTATGTCATGGGTACACCTGAAAACGGTCAGAGGTTACATCGGCCGAAACGTTGTGAAAATAAAACTCAAGATGAGAACAGTAGTCCGAAGAATCCAAATAATCCAAATTTTATTTTTTTAATCTTAAATTGTGTTACTCTAAAAACTGCAATTCTTTAAGTCTGTTAACTATATTTTTTTCGATAAAATTATATATTTTTTCAATAAAAATATAAAACATTTTTTATAAAAATATAAAAAAATTTTTTATAAAAATATATATATTTTTTTATAAATATATATATATATATATATATATAGAGAGAGAGAGATATATATATATATATATATTAAATATATATTTTTATAAAAAATATATACTTTTTATAAAAATATATATTTTTTTAATAAAAATGTATAATTTAAAAAATATATCGATTTTGCTAAAAAAAAACATGAATACTTTGGTATATTCTTAATTATAACTTTGAAAAAGGTTAAAATAAAGAATTTCTGTGAAATAAGCTTGTTTATTATATTTTTAGTTTAATTTCGCGCGCGCTCGCGCGTGTGTGTGTGTGTGTGTGTGTTTGTTTCACACATTGTCCAAAACGTCCATTGGCCAGAATGTCCGCCTACCATTACGCCTCATATTCCAGCTGAGAAATTCTCATCATATTTTTTTTTTATGCCAGTTATCAAAAGTGTCATTACATATGACTATGTACTATTGTTTAGTTTGTTTTTACAAAAAAAAAATTATTTTTTAATAAATAAATGTTGTTGCTAGGCTCTCACAATTGAACAAACTCAAAATTCAAATTTCATAATGTGAAATATATTTGATCACTCAGTCGAAGCTTTGGCGGCCATATTGAAAATTTTAAATTTTAATTTATTTAAAAAAAAAAAAAATACCATTTTTTTCCCCAAGAATACTAAAGTAAAAAAGTTTAAAAGAAATGGAGGAAAAAAGTAGGAATGGAGAGCTATGGTATAAGGACGCGACAGGAATGCTTCAGACTATTCTACAGCAGAGGGTGAGAGGTAAAAGAGGGAATGATGCAATGGTGTGGTATGAAGTCCAAGTATTCTAAAAATAATAATAAAAATACAAAAATGTTTTAAAAAAAGATTAAAAAATAAAAAGTATCTCCTTTTCTCTCTCTCTCTCTCTCTCTCTCTCTCTCTCTCTCTCTCTCTCTCTCTCTCTCTCTCTCTCTCTCTTAGCTTTTCTTTGAGGGTGGAAAGAATTGAAATTTTAAATTTAAAATCTAAACAAAAAGAAAAAAAACATGTTCACAAATCAGCTTTATAGTGACTAGTTATTTTTAGAGCTCCCCCCCCCCTCGCTCTTTTTTTTTTTTTTTTTTTTTTTTAGATTTTTTAATTGTAAACCAAAACTATATATCACAAAACAAAACAAAAAAAAAGTTAAATTTATAGGCTTGAAGGTAAAACGAAATTGTAGAAAACTGAGTTGGGGGAGACAAACACTAAAAAAATATTTAAAAAAAAGAAAAGGAATGACTAATTTTTTTTACTTCTGAATTGCTAAAATACTAAAACACAGTAAAAATCAATACTTCACTAAATTTGATAGCATTTTGCTCTGGTCTGCCCAGCTTGGCATGCAGTCACAATGGTATGGCCTGTACTACCTTAAATCTTTTTTTTTTTTAATATCGAAACGTCTTGTTGAACGCTGTACTAAATGAGAGTCAGTCTCATTTCGGGCAAAATTTACAAAACATCTAATTTAGCTCACCTACAATTCGTACTAGGTAACTTTGTTTTACGCGATTATTGCTTCATTAACTTAGATTCGAATTTAAGAAATGTCTTTTTTTTTTTTGTAAATTTTAAATGTTATTAGTACACCAATTTTTACAGCCCTTAACAAAAATAACTTTTAACTATTTTTTGTTACCATTATTATTATTATTATTATTATTATTATTATTATTATTATTATTATAACTACTATTATTATTATAACTACTATTACTATTATTATTATTATTATTATTATTATTATTATTATTATTAATATTTAAGAACTGTGTTTTTATTTGTTTTTATTATTGGTACACTAATTTTTACAGCCCTTAACAAAAACAACATTTAACTTTTTTGTTACCATTTTTAAAATTATATATCGCTTTACTGGGAACAAACATCCATTTTTATGCTCATCTCTAAAAAAAAAAAAAAATAAGGTTACATTTTATCAACTATATATGTATAGTAAATAAAAAAAAATAATTGATTGTTCCCAGTGAAGCAGTATACTATACAAATATTTATAGCTCTAGTATTGCTCTATTGAGCTTTCTAAATGAACTTTGTGTTACTGAAATTAAAATTTTCCAATTGTTGTAATCAAATATAAATGCTTTATATCTGGTCACAAAAATTGGTAAATTTTATGTGAAAAGTATATTTCTCTATTAGTTCTGCTTTTTAGACAAACAAACAAAAAAAAATCAATGTGCTTGGTCTTTGTATTGTGTTTTATGTGCAGTCTGCTAACTGTGTGTGAGTATGTGTGTCTGTACGTGTGTGTTGTAATGTGCAAATTATGTATATGTATATTTTTTTGCCCTTAAAATGGGGTGGGGTGAATTCAATGTTACACCCCCACTCCCACCCCAACCTTCGTGCTTTTTGATGTTTGGAAGATTTTTCAGGCAATTTCCTGAGTTTTACAACTTTGAGATTTTTTAAATGCAAAAAAAAAAAAAAAAAAAAAAAAAAAAAAAATCTATTTAAAGGCCTCAACAACAATACTTCGAAAAAAAAATAATGATGTCTCTTAATGCGAGCTTATTCTGTTGAATGACAAACATTTTACGAGACAATTATATGTATAGAAATAAAGGAAGCAAATCGCTTAGCAATTAAAGAAAAACTGAATACACACTCAAAAAAGGCATCGATTGTATGTACATATATTACAGTATTTAACAGTTTTTAAAATTTACATAAAGATTAATAATAAGTACAAATATTATATGTGTGGGTGATATATATATATATATATATATATATATATATATATATATATTATCCAACAATCAACTGGTATGGAAACCTATGATTATAAGTCTTAAAAGATATTACTGGCAGTAATATTCTATAAGTACTATCCCACCTAAATAAGAATTGCACGAAATTTCACTTCATAATTTTTTGAATTCATTGAATGACTAAAATTATATATATATATATATATATATATATATATATATATATATATATATATATATATATATATATATATATATATATATATCGGTGTAGCTTAATTGTCAGAAATATATTTTCATAACTTACTACATCACTCTACTCCTGTATTGAGCACTATTGTAGTAAATATTGAAAATCGATACATACAATATCATATCTTCTTATAACATTTTGTGGATACAGCCCATATTTATATATATATATATATATATATATATATATATCAGTTAAGACTCCTCAAACTAATTAAAATGCACTTCATTATTAAAAAAAAAATTCTACCTGTAAATTTTAAATTGTAAGTTTATTTATTTAATTTTTTAATTGCTCTATCATGAAGATATTGAGCACTTAAATCTTTCAAATCTTCCATTGTGTATGCATAAACTGCTTGTTGTTATATTCATAAAGATTTTAGCAACCATTTACACTCAAAAAATACATAAGTATATATTAAACATTAAAATGAACAATTTATATGGGTCATCTACAAAAAGAGACCCCGTTGCTAACAATACCGAAGCATTCCCTCTTTTTTATCTTCTTAATTTCAACACTACTATTCTAACACTAATATGTGTGTGCGTGTGTGTGTGTGTAATAATTTTCAAGAATATATTTAACTAATACACATGGTTTTCTGATTCTGAATTCTCACAGAAACATATTTCAATTAAGAAAATTCTGAAAAATTAGCATACACACACACACACACACATATCTATATATAGATATATACCATTTTTTTTTCAATTCTATATATTTATAAAAACATATTTCAGTTAAGAAAATTCTGAAAAATTGGAATATATATATATATATATGCGAAGTATGGCAATTTTCCCCATACATATATAAGAAGTATGCCAATTTTTCTATATATATATATATATATATATATATATATATATATATATATATATATATATATATATATATATATACGTTCAGGTATTGAAATGAATTAGATTACAGGTTGATGAATCTAGTGGTTCCTAGTTTTATAGAATACTAGAAGGACATATGAGCCAAAAAAAAAAAAATTGCCCAATATACTAAATAGAGCAAATAAAAAAATTTTTTAAAGAAAATAGAGCAAATAAATTTTTTTTTTTTAAGAAAATAGAGCAAATAAAAAAAAAATAGAGCAAATAAAAAATTTTTTAAAAGAAAATTCTGAAAAATACATATATATATATACACATATTTCATATTTCATATTAAAAAACCTACTGTTGATTTTATATCCCTGGCCTTTTTGCTTGTGTGGTAATAAAACTTCTCAAATGCACAAGTGATGTTAGGCTGTGAAAGGTGTTAACTTTGGTGAAAATCGCTTATTTCTTCTTTCATCGGATTAATTCAATTATTGATTATCACTACTTATCGAAGATATTTTGATACAAAACCTATCCAAGAACACTGCCAGATACATAAAGTACAGTTATGTGAAATTTCATAGACATCGGCTCAGCCGTTTTGGAGTCCATAAGGAACACTGAACTCCAATTTATGGTTCCCCCTTGCCAAACTTTCACAAAAACCACTCGATTAGCTACAGCCATTATAAACGATTTCTTCCACTCTCTATCTTTAGGCCATTATATGAAAATAATTTTATAAAATCAACCATAGGTTCTCTACAGTGCAATGTAGGCTGTAATGTATTGTGGATTACGTCACTGCGTGGAGATATGTGAAGTTTCCTTTCAGTGCATAGTAGTATATCCTCGACTAGAGCAGGCAATCAATCGATTTGATTGAAAAAATGGACTGTTTCACCGATTTCGATGACAATAACAATATGGGAAGTTTAGAACATCCTAATTCAATCCCAGGTAACGTCGGGTCTTCCTGCTAGTATATATATATATATATATATATATATATATATATATATATATATATATAGTCTTTAACCTTTAAAACTATACAAAAAAATAAAAATAAATAAAATATTTTTTATCATTCGTTAGAAAACCATCTAGTCAGTAAGTCATTTAATCACCTGCAATCACTGCATCAACTCGCGAATTTACTATAGTACTAATAATTTATCTTTTAAGGGATCATCAGTTGTTTACCATGAAACACTGTTTCGAGGATTTAAAAACAAAACAGTATAGTACATCATATATATATATATATATATATATATATATATATATATATATATATATATATATATATATATATATATTAGTGATGGAAAGATTCCAATATTATTTCTGATTCCGATACAATAACCGATTCTTCATAAATTTCTAACTATTTAACCATGGCTTTGTTATTTTCCTGATTACCGTAAAAAAAAACACATGTTAAATGTGCATATATTTTCGCAAACGTAAAATCACACTTGTGGGAGATGATCTAGAGAATTTAGTTTAACTGGTGGTTTAAAATCAATAAATATTTATTACCAACAGATTTTGTTTTAAACAAAAATCAAATAAAAAAAACGACAATTAAAAGAATTGTTTTTTTTGTTTTGTTTTTTTTTTGCATCGGAAAATAGGCACCAATTTTTTCCAATTCAAATATCCCAAAGCGTTTCGATTTTTTCGATTCCCAATTCTGATTAATCGCCCCAACACTAATATATATATATATATATATATATATATATATATATATATATATATATATATATATATATGATGATTGCGACGTCTTGTCAGACGAGTACCACTCCAATATTCTGAGGGAGTATCTGTACAAAGATGTGATTACAGACAGAGTTTTAGCTTTGTACAACAGCTAAGTATATATATATATATATATATATATATATATGTATATATATATATGTATATATGTATATATATATATGTATATATATATGTATATATATATATATGTATATATATATGTATATATATATGTATATATATATATGTATATATATATATATGTATGTATATATATATATGTATATATATATATGTATATATATATATGTATATATATATATGTATATATATATGTATATATATATATATATGTATATATATATGTATATATATATATATATATATGTATATATATATATATATGTATATATATATATATATATATGTATATATATATATATATATGTATATATATATATGTATATATATATATATATATATATATGTATATATATATATGTATATATATATATGTATATATATATGTATATATATATATATATGTATATATATATGTATATATATATATATATATGTATATATATATATATATATATATATATATGTATATATATATATGTATATATATATATATATATATATGTATATATATATATATATATGTATATATATATATGTATATATATATATATATATGTATATATATATATATATATATATATGTATATATATATATATATATATATGTATATATATATATATATATGTATATATATATATATATGTATATATATATATATATATATATATATATATATATATATATATATATATATATATATATATATATATATTAGTGACTCGTTTGTAATATATTCTATCAGAAAACTACTTTTGAAAAATGATTCCATGACAAATATATTTTCATCGAACACATTTTAAGTTGTTTAATTAATTTACAGACAAAGGGCATTTTATCAAATCGATATTTTAAAAATATCAATTTACATAGATCCTATGGTTAGAACTTGTATCACAGTATTAACAGTAAATTATTTTCTCAAACAACTTTAGGTATTTTTTATGCCTACCTGGATGGACTGTACTAATGGCACAAATAAATAGATATGAAAAAATGGCACAAAGCAAGAAGAGAGAAAGAGAGAGAGAGAGAGAGAGAGAGAGAGAGAGAGAGAGAGAGAGAGAGAGACACACACACACACAGAAAGAGAGTCGTGGTTCTCAACCTTTTTCTCAGCCGACCCCCATTCTATACTTCACGTTATGACCCCAAACTCACTAGTTTTAGCTGTATGTGTAATATCACATATGGCTCGTTGTTGTTTGTATAAGTACGGGACAATCATAATAAATTTAAGAATTAGGATTAAGTAATGGACAATTATAAGAATTAAATCGAAAGTCGAATGTAAACAAATTTAGGATTGTTTTACTTTGAAATCTAAATATTATTTTCTTTTTAATGAGACAAATTTTTAACGCTTTCTCTTTAGATTATATTCTAGATTTGGATAAACTCATTGTGGCATTTTCATATATATTTTTATCATGTGCCATATATATATATATAAGTTATGAAAATATGTATGGCAATTTAAGCTACACAGAATATTCCGCGTGAGAATTTATATATATATATATATATATATATATATATATATATATATATATATATATATATATTTAGAGAGAAAGAGAGAGAGAGGGGGGAACAACTTGCAAGTTTTGTGTTCATCAACGTAAGAAGACGTCTTACAATAAAGACGAAACGTTGATGAACACATGACTGATTTTGTTTCTTTTTTTTATCTCACTATCTCGTCGGAATACTATTCCATTATTCTCCATCATATAGATAATTCCAAATTAATATTTTACAGAGCTGAAACAACTAATGAATTGTTAACGAGGTTCATACAAGAGTGCTCGATACCGGAATAGGGCAAGGTTAACGTAACTAACGTAAATAAGTTCTTGATGAGCCGTTCCATATAAGTTATCAAATTTAACAAATTTTCATTACTAATGATTATTATATTGTCCAATTTCTACTGTACACTCTTTAACCCTTATCCTTGAGTGGCCTCTTGGCCTTGATAATGAGTTGATACCTATGAAAAAAAAAAAAAGAAAAAGTCCAATGTGAACAAGTTCTAATTGAATCGTCGCCCTAAGTAATCCAAGTTTCAAAATTCCCACTGTTTACTATGCTAAAATCACAATGACTAATGTATACCTATTAACCCTTATCCTCGAGTGGCCTCTGGGCCTTGATAAGTGGTGACACCCTTGTAAAAAAAAAAAAAAAAAAAAAAAAAGATATCCCTTTTCATTTGGTTTACATGAGCATTACTATGTCGCTACACATTCAGGAGTATGTTTCGGTCAACCAAGTACAAGTAAGTAGAGATCTCTTCATGAGGTATTGCTTATACTATTGTATAAACAATATCGCATGAAGAGATATCTACTTACTTGTAACTGACTGACTGAAACATGATCATGTGTAGCGACATATAAATACTTATATACTGATATATTTTGTTTATTTGATGGGGGGTACCAAATTGTTCAAAGGGAAAATTATTCCCAACTCGCATTTAGGTAAAAATGCACTTTCATGTAAATAATTGAATTCATTTGAAAAGTATCGCTAACAAACACACACACACACACACACACACACACACACACACACACACACACACACATACATTTGTTCCTGTTTACAATGCCTCCCCACGGGACAGAGTTAGACACCAGGGTCGTTTTTTTAACGTGGAGAAAAGGAACAAAAATAAAAATTGTTTCAGTCGTGAAGGATTTCTCCTCCACTGACAGAGAACAAGAAATTGAAGTGCAGCATCTGAAGAACAGATACTACACTTTGATCTTTTTATTTATTTGCTTCCCCACTGAGCAAATTAGGCAGGAGGCCGTTTTTTAATGTGGAGATAGGGGGAAGGGGGAGGGAAAGGGGGATCCAGCTCCCGAGAGGAGGGAAATGGGAGCTGGATTAGAAACTGTTGGTATGAAGGGTTGCCCCTTCAGTGACCAAGGTCAGATATGTGGGGTTACCCCCACATATGGTCTTTGCTAGTCATAGCTGGTCATTGCTAGTCATAGCTTTGCAGCATCTGTCGGAACAGATACTACACTTTACACTTTGATCTTGTCCCGAAGGCCAAGTATGTTTTCATTTGTTTTTGTTAACAAAAACATCTACATGTATGCTTTTATTTGTTTTTATTATTTTGAATGAATTCAATTATTTATACGAAAGTGCATTTTTACCTAAATGCGAGTTGGGAATAATTTTCCCTTTGACCAATTCGGTACCCCCCTAAATGGGGGAGCGGCATATATATATTATTTTTTAAAATATAATTATCCACTGATCTTATATATTAGTGACAGGACGATCCCAATATTTTTACAATTCTCGATTCCAATTTATTTATAAATCTATACATATTTAACTAAGAAATGATTATTTTGTCCCAATTACTGTAAAACCACATCTTGAATGTGCAAATATTTTCTCAAACATAAAAACACACTTGTGAGGGCTGATCTATAGGTTTTAGTTTTACTAAAATCTATAGATCAATACTGATTTATTATTACTTCCTGCAGTGAAAGATTTTTTTAAATAAAATCCAATAAAAAATATAATTAAAGGCATTGATTTGGCATTGGAAAATAGGCACAAAAATTTCCGATTCTAATATCCCAAAACGTTCCAATTTTTCCAATTCTTGATTAATCGTTCCAACACTAATATATATATATATATATATATATATATATATATATATATATATATATATATATATAAATGAAAATTACAAATGAATTTACCAAAATGATCCAAGATGGTAAAATTAAAGTAAATTATAAATATTAAAGAATTAATATTTATAAACTTATCTCAGCCAGATATAAAAGCTCGATAATACCAAATATTAGATAGAGTTTATAATATGAGCAAACAGTTAATGAAATATGTTAAAAAAAAACACTTTGAAATGAGTTAAAAACATATTTAATCTGAAAAGGAAACACTAGATATATATATATATAGGGTGGGCCAAAACAAGGGTCCTATCTTTAAATTTGAATAACTTAAAAAATAGGACCCTTATTTTGGTCCACCCTTATATATATATATATATTTATATATATATATATATATATATATATGTATATATATATATATATATATATATATATATATATATATATATATATATATATGAAATTGGTGTAATGAACAGCAATAACAGGGTTGGGTATGTACCCTCAAGTTGTGCTTGATTAAACATTTTTTAAAGAATTATTGACAGCTGTAGTGTTTCAAAATGACCCCCCCCTAAAAAAGGTGGATGTGTTGCAGAACACATAAATCAAAAGACGATATCATTAAAATTGAATGTAGTTGATTTGATGTTTGTTAACTAGGTTAATGAATATTCAATTTTGTCAGTAGTGGACAGATGGATGGGCGAGGAACAAGAAAAACTATGAAATAATTTCCAATCTAATATAAAAAAAAAAAAAGAAAAAAAAACTTTTCTTTTTCTCAACTTTTTAACTTATTTTTTTATGATGCATTTTGAGGCATCTTTATCTAAATCAATACCATTTTGACTTGTAATTTTAAAAAAAAGTTTATATATATATATATAGTTGAATGGACATATTCGTTTAAGCCTGACGAGCTACAATAACGATATACAATTCCCCCCACTCTCTAAATATTCCGAAATCTAAACGCAGATTTCATTGACAAAGCTTCTTTCTCAGACCTGCTCATCTGTGGAACACTGTTTTGGATGGTTTGCTTCCCAGTTGAATACCACATGACAGCTTTCAAATCCAATGTAAACAAATTCTTGTTGAGCCGTCCCCATAAATAATCAAATTCAAATTAATCAAAATATTCACACTATTAAGAATTACTATACTACCACGTTACATTCATTAACCCTTATCCTCGAGTGGTCTTCGGCCCTTAATAAGTGGTGATTCCCAAGTAAAAAAAACAAAACTATTACTTGGTTAAACGAGCTTTTTATAAGATTATTTTTATAAAACTATCACTCTCTACCTCCATATTGAGCACTATTGAAATAAATACAGCTACAGATATATACACAAGATGTATTGAAATATATTTTCTTAAATATATACCAATCCTTATTTAAGAAGCTCAATGTAATTACAGAGCAATATAGAGAATAAATGGCAAAAAAAAACTATATTCCAAAATTCATGAAATGTCAACTGAATTAAAGGAATAAATTATAAAATGGTCAACATCATGAATTTTGGAATATAGTTTTTTGTCATTTATTTACTATATATATATATATATATATATATATATATATATATATATATATATATACACACACACATATATACAAACACATATATATATATACACATACATACATACACACATATATATGTACACATATATACACTAACATATATATGTACACATATATACATATATTTATATATATATATATATATATATATATATATAGATATACACACACATATCTATAATATAAAGCTGAATGTCTGTGTGTGTATGTGTGTGTGTCTAGTCACGAATAGGCTCCTATATGGTTGATTATTTTTTAAAACTGATTACATATAATGATAGAAGATGAATTGAGACACAGGAATGGGTATGTTTGATCTGACAGAACGGTGGTTAATTAAAATTGTGGGGTCTGCGTTCGCGCCTCGTCCACAAAGTATGGAAATAAAAAATTTAAAATTAAAAAAAAAAACGTTTACAAGTGTTTTTGATATAGATGTACATAAGAATACTTTGATAAGTATGTTTTAACTTAAATAGGGATTGTATAATAAAATTGTGGGGTCTGCATTCGCGTCTGGCCTCCATAGAATGGAAATAGGCACACACTTTAATAAAGACTTTTCATATCTATCTGCGTATGTATAATTTGATAATTATGTTTCAGTTTGAAGAAATATGGTATAATAAAATTATGGGTTGTTCGTTCGCACCTGACCTCCATAAAATGGAAATATGTCACAAAGTTTAACAAGGTTTTTTAATATAGATCCACAGAATATTGTGATAAGTGTTTCAGTGTGAACAGGTATGGTATAATAAATTATGGGGTTTATCTATTTTATTTTTACTTTCATCATATTTTGCTTTGGTTTTGATACCCCCAAATTTGAAGCTATCTCTTTACAACCCTTCCTTTTCATAACCTATCATACTTTCATAAATCAGAGTCCATTTTCTGTAGGCTGTTTTTGAACCCAATCAACGACGGCTACTTTTGCTAGTATATATATATATATATATATATATATATATATATATATATATATATATATAGAGAGAGAGAGAGAGAGAGAGAGAGATACACATCTATCTATCTATATATATATATATATATATATATATATATACACACACATATATATATACACACACACGTATATATACACACATTATATATATACACACACAGAGATTATATATATATATACACACACACATATGTATACACACATATACATATACACACACACATTATCTTTCTCTCTCTCCCTATATATATATATAAACGCACACACACATTTTATATATATATATATATATATATATACACACACACATATATATACACGTTATATATATATATATATACACGCATGTTATATATATATATATGTACACACATGTTATATATATATATATATATATATATATGTATGTATATATACACACATGTTATATATATATGTATATGTACACACATGTTATATATATACACGCATGTTATATATATATTTATATATATATACATAAACATTTTATATATATACATACACATGTTATATATATACATATATATACATACACAAATGTTATATATATACATATATATACATACACAAATGTTATATATATATATATCTATATATACACACACATGTTATATACATATATCTATATATACACACACATGTTATATATATATATCTATATATACACACACGTTATATATATCTATATCTATATATACACACACATGTTATATATCTATATCTATGTACACACACACACATGTTATATATATATATATATATATATATATATATATATATATATGCACACACACATATATCAATCTGTCGAGTTTCTTTGAGAAATGAAACACAAATGCTTCTGGATAGCTTATTTGACATGTGTGTATTTTATATATGCTTATGCATTGAGCACTATTGAAGTAAATACGGCGATAAAAATATATTCATAATATAAAAGCATATAACAGTGATTTATACATATTGAATTATGTGTGTAATATATATATACACACCCACACACAAATGCAGTAGAACCTCGGGATACGGTGGCCTTAGAATACGTTGTTTTTTTTTTCAGGTTACAATATGGATTACGATGTTTTCTGCCCCCTGGTTACGGTATTTTCCCCGATTTACGGTGTTATTTTAAATGTTATTAGATTATATACATGTCTATGATATACTGTACTGTATTTCGTTACTAATTTTTAATGCTGTATCCCGGGCGTCCACTATATATATATATATATAT
Organism: Euprymna scolopes; assembly: GCF_053919585.1. Taxonomy (NCBI): domain Eukaryota; kingdom Metazoa; phylum Mollusca; class Cephalopoda; order Sepiida; family Sepiolidae; genus Euprymna; species Euprymna scolopes. The sequence continues at coordinate 99,544,916 of NC_136510.1, read as the reverse complement.
ATATATATATATATATATATATATATATATATATATATAAATAAATCAAACAGTGATATATATATACATATATATATATATACATAGTTATGAAAATATATATGGCAATTAAGCTACACAAAGGCTTCCACGTTCCATACTCATATGGAATCATCAAGCTAAAATGCATGGAATTCCTATTAGCTGGATACATGAGATAATATATATATATATAGAGAGAGAGGGAGAGAAAGAGAGAGAGAGAAAGAGAGAGAGAGATAGAGACAGACAGAGAGGAAATGGTAATATATACATAATATATTTTCTCATAATATAAGTATACTATAAGAATACCCGTCCCAAGACCGGTAAAAATTAAGTCGTTGAACACAACTGTTTCGCATCACTTTTATGTTCACTCATGGAGATTATTCCTATTCACTTTGCCTCCCCACGAGGGCAAAGTTAGACACCAGGGTCATTTTTTTTATAACGTTGGAGAAAGGGGACAAAAATTTTAAATTGTCTCGGCCGTGAAGGATTTCTCCTCCACTAACTGAGAACAAAAACTTTAAGCGTAGCATCAGATCAGATACTACACTTTGATCTTGGCCCGAAGAGATGGAGATTATTATCAAAATATAAAGTTGCTAAAACTTGTCTTTATGAAATTTCAAAAACTTAAGATTTTAACCTAAGGTTTTTAGAAAGAAATTGATATTTAGGGAATTTTGCTTAATTGGTGACAAATGACTATGGATCTTCCCTCCCCCCCTAAAAAATTCACTTAATGTTGGCGAATATTTATTAATTCATATCTAACACAAATTATTAACATTAACATAAAATTCGGAGCCATCTTAATTTTCACAAAAACGCCTCCACCCCTCTTGCTTCTTTTCCACCAACTCAAACTAAATATATCTCGCATTACTCGCCCTTATGTTTAGCAACTGTGTTTCAAAATTCATAATGATCGGTTAATTAGTTTAGGAGTGAGTTCTATACATAGAACTAGATGAACACATACACGTACTTAACTTTAAATAAAACTAATGTGTACATAATTTATTATCTCACAAATATATATGTATGTGTGTGTGTGTGTGTGTGTATTTAATAATTATGTCGGCCCCTTTAAGAAACTCGTTTCTTATCGTTGAGCACTTTCAGTTGAATTAAAAAGTCGGTCAATTTAGCTTTTATGTGCAGATCATCATATAATGATTAGATCACTCTGACTGACGTTAAAAAGCATTTGAAAAATAGATGTTTAAATTCAACAGCATTTCTCGCGGTTAACGGTAGCCAAATGAACTGGATCCTTACTAATGAATCCAGGGATGGCTTCTGATCTATCCACTAGTGTTAAGCATGCCACCCTGCACTGATGATTCCCAAAAGGATTGTCTATAGGTATTTAATAATTATTATAGTAAATACTTTATATATATATATATATATATATATATATATATATATATATATATATATATATATATATATATATATATATATATATATATATATACACAATTATGTTATCAAAGAATATATATTTAACAAAGTAAACCTTATCGAGATGAGAAAAACTCAACACTATTAAGAGGAGCAAACAAATGGTGGCCCATATTTTTCTTTTTACTATTACCTACACATATATACTACTCTTTCAATTTACTCTTATATCTTATACATAATTTTAATTTTTCTTAGTTTTTTTACCATATTATCCTATCCCTTCATACTCATTTCATATCTAAATGTTATTAAGCTAATTTTTATCTATATTTACATTTTGTATGATTTTGGCCTTTATCCTCATCTGATGAGAAGCATTTAGCTTCGAAATGCCATGGTCTGAAGTTTTTTTCTTCTTAAGTTTTCCTTTTTACTTTGCCTTATTATTCTGATGATATAATAAAATCATATATAACTATTATTCTTTATCTTTCATTTATATATACATATATATATATATATATATATATATCTAACAAATCCATTTTTATTGAGCTTATTTAATTGTGGCAATTTAGAAAAACTTTATTGAATATATACATTATAAGTATATATTTTTAAAACATATATTAATTTTAATGTATATAAAAGTGATCGTGTGTGTGTGTGTGTGTCTGAGGAATGGTCTCTACCGAACGCCTCTGTCAATTTTTGATCCACAGACTTTAAACTTGATATATAGGGGATTTGGACCTGTGAAACAAATTCGATTTAGTCTTTAGCCGGTTAAAACAGCTACTAAGGCATCAAAATTTACAAAATTTGAAGCTTTACATATTTGCAAATATATATTCATACATAAAAGTCGATTAAATCTTAACATTTTCTTAATTACTGGCGATAGCTCAAATGGTAACAACTAAGGCTGGAGCGCTAAATGTTTTGGTTTCGATTTAAGCTACTGGCACTTAAGTCATATTTACAAAACATTTCTTTGTAACTTTCGCTACTATATATTGGGTACAATATAATCATCAATGGAGTGTTAGCTCTATAATAATAAATAGAAAATCTGCATAAATTAAAATAACATTTAAGCGTATTTTACGACCGGACAACGCCGGGCGGCCTGCTGGTAGTATATGAACTTTAGTTAATTAACTGAAGGGATTTTCTTTTGTTGATAAAAAAAAAACATTTTTTTTTTCATATACAATTGAAAAATTTGTATACGTACGCTTTAAGAGGACAAAATCAATAAAACTATTTCTTTTTTTTTTTTAACTATGTAAATCTGATCTCTTCATTAACTGAGACATGGTCATGGGAATATGTTTTTTCTAAACAGTTCATTTCTTGTAAATAAAAAAATAAATAAATAAATAAATAAATACTCGAACTGAAATCGAAATCAATACCTAAAGACACTGAGTCAAGAACGATAACAATTAAGCCAGCTTGACACGATCTTCAAAAACTGTTTTTAAAGCTACTCATTCTTAAGATAATGCGAAGGATTCGCGCATGCGCAGTCGTGAAACAGTTAGAAAACAGATAAAAATTTGACAGCCTCCATGTACTAATTCATCAATTTTTACACCTTAGCAACCCTTTTAAGACTTTTTCACATGTCTGAATACCCTATACCAAACTTCAAGTCTGTAGATCAAAAATTCATTAAGTACATATGTTGGGAACTGTCCTCACACACACAAACATACACACACATTCTCACTTTTATAGATATATAGGTTACTTGCAATCTCAGAATATATGTGAATCTACAGTGCAAATTCCAGATATTTCCTCCAAAAGACTCCAAAAATGTTATTGTAAATTTATTCTTTTACAAATACTTTTTACTTCTTATATTTTTATCCATAAAACGTCTGTACAGATGTTTTTTTTTTTTTTTAAATACATTCGCATATTTAAAAAAAAAATATTCATATATTTAAAAAAAATATATTCGCATATTTAAAAAAAAATATTCATATGTTTAAAAAAAAAAAATCGAATTGTGTGACAGATTTAGTTTTTGAATCTAAATTGTACCCAAAAAATTATATAAGTGAGAATGTGTGTGTGTGAGGACACTTCTCAACCGATATACTCAACGAATTTTTGATCTACAAACTTGAAATTTCGTATATGGTTATTCAGATATACGAAAAACATTTTAATCGGTTTTCATCCAGAAAAAAAGGGATGCTAAGGAATCAAAGTTCAAAAATTGGTACTTGGGAGTCGTCGGATTTTTATGTTTGTCAACTGTTTCTGAATGCGCATGCGTGAATCGTTCACATGAGAGATTACTTATGTTAAGAATAAGTAGGTTTGAAAACACTTTTTAAAAGGCGTGTCAAGTTGGCCTAATGGCTATCATATTGACTCACCGTCTTTAAGTTTTGGTTTCGATTTCAGCTCGAGTATTTTTTTTCACTTACAAAAAGTGACCTGTTTAGAAAAAAACATAATACTCGCATGCACATATCTCAGTTTTTTACATTAATAAAAATATTTATGTGTATTTTACAACCGGGCAACGCCGGGCGGCCTGCTAGTATATGTGTGTGTGTGTGTGTGTGTGTGTGTGTGTGTGTGTGTGTGTGTGTGTGTGAATTCTTACGAGGATGAAATGCAGAATATTCTGTGTAGCTTAATTGCCATATATATTTTCATAACATACTACTTAGCTCTA
>NC_136510.1:99510775-99533275 GCF_053919585.1 Euprymna scolopes | reverse complement strand
GTGAGTTATAAAATATATATGGCAATTAAGCTACACAGAATATTCCGCGTTTCATTCTCGAGAGAAATCGCCAGGTTTATGCCATCGAGAGAAATGTCATATATATTTTTATAACTTACTACCTAGCTCTACCTATGTATTGAGCACTGTTAAAGTAAATACTGAAAATTTACGCATAAAATTATATCTTCGTATGTTAATTTATGTGATTAAATGAAGTAGTCATATATATATATATATATATATATATATATATATATATATATATATATATATATATATATATACCAATAAATAATTAACAAGAATACTTTATTATTATCATCTTAATCATTGTTATAAAGTTATTTTTAAAAGGAAATTAAGACGTGTGTGTGCGTAAGATTTTCTATTCGGCTAGGTTTCTTTATATATATATATATATATATATATATATATATATATATATATATATATATACATATGTTTCTTTTGGCTGAAGAGAGCTTGATAAGGATACCTAAAACGGGCCTTATTATCGGGCTTGAAACCGACGGTACCAATGATCTGTCTCAACTAACAACTTTCTGTACACAAAATATAAATACGCTCTTAAAATTTGGATTTTCCTTTTAATTGAGCACTCTGCTTGAATTCTTCTTCCAAAAAAACTAATCATATATATATATATATATATATAAGAAATATATGTGATAGATAGATATATGTGTGTCTGTATATATATAATGTAATAATAGTCATTATATACATATTTATTAATAATAATCATATATATATATATATATATATATATATATATATATATATATATATATATTAGTAACAGTTATACACACATATATTACTATAAAGTTCTTTTCCGTGACACGACGGTTTACTTAGTAGCTCAATATATTTGTGTATATATATATTAGGTTGGTGCAAAAATAATGTCGTTTTTATATATATTATTCAATGTAAAAAAAAAAAAAAAAACGACATTATTTTTGTATCAACCTAACATATATATTGGGGAGTTTAAAAAAAAAGAAAAAAGAAAAGAAAATCAAATTCTTTAAGGCGAGACTTATCAGAATAATACAAAGCTCAACAAATTGTTTCGGAGCTTATATAGAAATCAATAAAGACATAAAATGAACGTATAGAAACAATATAATAATATATATAGATTTATTCATTTATATATAGATTTATTTATTTAATGAGAGTATACATCAATTATGGGTGTTAGGTGGGTGAAAACTCTATATACCGTGGTATTTCGAAGTTTAATTCTTCTCATCAGAAGATTAAAGAATATGCTAGATAAAATAATAGGAATGCGACGTCTAGCTAATATTACATTAGAAGCAAAATAAATTATTGAGGCTGTCTGGGGGAACTATATTGATCTCTGTGGTATAGGAAGAGTGTAGTGTGTGATATGTAATGCAGGTAGGTATATAGCATGTCTATCATAGTAGGTTTAATGCATGTTGACAGTATGTGTGTTTAAACTCTGTCGCTAGATGTCGCATCCCTATTATGTTACATAGCATTTTCTCTACTCTTCTGATGAGAAGCATGAGGCTTCGAAATACTATGGTATAAAGAGTTCTCACCCACCCAACACCCGTAATTTATGTATACCCTTATTAAATAAATGAATAAATCTCTCTCTCTATATATATATATATATATATATATATATATATACTACTATATAGTTTTATACCTTAATTTTCTCTCTCTCTCTCTCTCTCTATATATATATATATATATACTTACTTAATAGTTCAATAGCGTATGACTAGAGATTTTAGTTTAACATTATATAAATCTTACTTATTCAAAATGCACATTCCATCATTTCAACAGGCAATTTTGTTTCTGCCCATTTCGAGAATATATTTTGGTGATGTGCAAAATATCAGATATTCATAAAAGACTTATATATATATATATATATATATATATATATATATATATATATATATATATATATATTATTTTGTGTACAGAAAGTTGTTAGATGAGATAAGTCATTGGTACCGTCGGTTTCAAGCCCAATAATTAGGACCGTTTTAGATATCAATATCAAGCTCTTTTCAGACAATATATATATATATATATTAGAAAGAGAGGCATCAGTATATATATTTTATGAATAAAGAGTTCATATAAAGAGTATATATATATATATACTCATCAATAAAAAAATAAAAGCTACCCCCCCCCCAAAAAAAAATTACCTGGCAAAATATACCCGATAAACCAAGTGCACGAGGGATTCGAACACCTGCACTTAAAGGGACGGTCAGAATCTTTAAAAAGATCTCCCGGTTGGTATATAATGAGATAGCAGAGCATCTCTAGCTTGAATAAAATAAGAAAATTAAAAAAAAAAAATCAGTGTATTCTTTTCTTCAAGCCTTATATGCATATAATCCACAATTCTTTTAGTATTATCGTTTTCAAAATTTCTCAATCAAAAGAATGGGGGGGGGCGTTAGTGAAGAAAAAGGCACAATTATTTTCGAGCATTTTTTTTTTTTTTTGTTTAATATTTGTTTGAAAAATTTATCAAAATAAGAAGCCAACTATGTATTTTTTAATTGGTTCGTTTTGAAAAAAGAAAAAAACAAAAAAACAATCATTACCATCGAAATTTTTCATTTTCCTTAAATGAAGGGAAAATTTTTGAGGTTAATGGTTCTGTTTTTCTTTTTTGTTTTTGTTTTGTTTTTTGTTTCAATCTAATAAGAGATGAAAAAAATTACTGAAGAAACGTTTTGAAAGCATCTTAAATTTATTATAAAAACGTGTCTTGTGAAAATGGGTAAAACCATCCGTATGAATAAAAATGTATTCTAAAAACAAATTAGGAACACTTATATATGTGTGTGTGTGTGTGTGTGTGTGTGTGTGTGTGTGTGTGTGTGTGTGTGTATATATATATATATATATATGTGTGTGGTATTACGTAATCCAACAGGTAGATTTTCTCATGTGTTCTGAAACCGGAGTTATCAATGGCGAATCGAAATATTACTGTATACTATCATATTTAACAAATACACTTATGCTCTTACCAAGGCATTTCAGCATAATTTCAAAATGAGACTATAAAAATAATTAAATGCTAAAATTCGAACTAAAAAATTATAAATTGTTTTCTTAGGTATTTAATAAGACATCTATATACATATATATAATTTAAAATTCAAAATGGCGCAATAAAAGATAAAATAAAAGGTAATTGCAACTTCTCTTCTAATTTTCGGATTTTTTAATCATGCCCGAATGAATTTTATTTTCTTTTAATGGATTGATAATTGCTATTTCTTCGGATGAGTAAAGGGCAAAATAGATTCATTTATTGATATAATAATGGAATGAATGATTTTACGCTACGAAACAGTTGCTGTCAAGAATTGTAACTGTCAACGTAATTAAAAGAATAAATTGTAAGATGGTCAGTATCATGAAAATTGGAATATAGACTTTTGTCATTTGTTTGTTATATGCTCTGTAATTACATTGAGCTTCTTAAATTAAGGATTTGTATATATAAAAAGGTGAAATAAAATTGAAAAAATCATATTTTCACAGAAATATATATACATGTGCGTGTGTGTTTATAAAGATTTGATATACTTTTATAATGTAATTTAATAAGATATACTTGATTGTTCATGTAAGAATATACAAATATTATTTACTGTGTTAATATATAATATTTTCTTGTATATATATATATATATATATATATATATATATATATTAGTATTATTTACTATAATAATTATTAAATACCTACAGACACTAGTGTTTCATCATTTTGCATAGTGTCACAATTAACGCCAGTCGAAAGATTCGAACCCCAGCAACAGAAGTCATGTCTGGCTTCATTAGCAAGGACCTGAACCATTCGGCTACCGTCAATCGCGAGAGATACAGTTGAATTTAAACATTTATTCTTATTAAATGCTTTTCATGTCAGTCATGTGTGTGTGTGTGTGTGTGTGTGTGTGTGTGTGTGTGTGTGTGTGTGTGTGTGTGTGTGTAAGAAAATGTTTATTATATATAAGAAAATATGTTCATTATATATAAGGATATATATTTATTATATCTAAGAAACATATATTTATTATATATACAAGTAAAACATGTATATTATATCTAGAGAAATATATTTATATTTACGTAAAATATAAATATTAAATATAGCTATAATTTATGTAAACTATGTTTATTAAATGTACGTAAAATATACTTGTAAAATTTAGGGAACATATACTTGTAAGATGAAATATACTTAAAATATACTTATTGAATATAGGTAAAATATACTTATTAAATATAGGTAAAATATACTTGTTAATCAGAGGTAAAATATATGTATTAAAAAATCAGTAAAATATACTTATTAAATATAGGTAAAATATTCTTGCTTAATTAAGGTAAAATATACTTGTATAATATAGGTAAAATATGCTTATTAAATTTAGGTAAAATATATTTGTTTAATTTAGGTAAAATATACTTGTTTAACATGGTTAAAATATTAAATATGGGTAATGATAAGTGAAAGAAGTTGGATTGCAAAAATATTCGTATTTAAAGTACAATGTAAACTACACTTTCAAGCCTTGGTAGGGTTACTAGTCTAATAGAAGGAAAACTCGAAAATGACACTAGTTGTGGTAGCTTTGTAATCCCTCTACCCCCATCATTTTCCTTCGAAAAACGTCACAAAAAGTAATTATTAAGAGAAGCATGATTTAGGAACATTTAATTATGAGGGTGATATTATAAAAATACAATGCAGTTCAGGGTAACCATTTTTTTCTTGCCTGTTCTAATTATATACTTAATAAAAACAATTCTCATTAATTTTTAGACTTATTTTATTTTATAGTCAGGAAATATTTCTATGTACAAATTCCTAATACTTCTTCCTTCCTTTTTTTTTTTTTTTTTTTTGAAAACCAATCAGGATTTTTTAAAATTTAGAATCCGGTTATTATATCTCCAAATATTAGAACAGTTTCATTTTTTACAAAAAAAAAAGCATTATATATATATATATATATATATATATATATATATATATATATATATATATACAATGCTTTTTTTTTTTGTAAAAAATGAAACTGTTCTAATATTTGGAGATGCTTTTTTTTTGTAAAAAATGAAACTGTTCTAATATTTGGAGATATAATAACCGGATTCTAAATTTTAAAAAATCCTGATTGGTTTTCAAAAAAAAAAAAAAGGAAGGAAGAAGTATTAGGAATTTGTACATAGAAATATTTCCTGACTATAAAATAAAATAAGTATATATACACACACACACAGTCTTGGAAGTTTTTAACCTTTAAAACTATACAAAAAAAATTATTTTTTATCATTCGTTAGAAAACTATTTAGTCAGTAATTCATTCAATCACCTGCAATCACTGCATCAACTTTCTCTCTCGAATTCAATATAGTATCAGTAATAATTTATGTTTTAAGGGATCATCAGTTGTTTACCATGAAACGCTGTTTCGGGGATTTAATATATATATATGACTACTTCATTTATGCGTAAATTTTCAGTATTTACTTCAACACAATACATAGGTAGAGCTAGGTAGTAAGATATGAAAATATATATGGCAATTAAGCTACAGAATATTCCACGTTTCATTTTCATGAGAATTCGTCAGGCTTTATATATTTTCAGAACTTACTATATATACTGAGAGAGAGAGAGAGAGAGAGAGAGAGAGAGAGAGAGAATGGCTATATAGTGTAAATCGACTAAAACGCTTGTGTTTATTAGAGAATACTTGATGAATGAACAGAGCATGTTTATAAACATGGTTATTTATTTAAACATTATCAGCTACATATGTGCATACATGGTTTTGTGGTAATCTCTTATTGGAGATTCCATGTCGTCAGGCTAACAGAGGAAATATTATGATGTCATGAATATTTCCTCTGTTAGCCTGAAGACGTGTGATCTCTGTGATAAGAAATCACCACAAAAACATATATAGCTGATCATGTTTGTATAAATAAGCATATTATATATAACAACAGTACATGTAAGTATGTGTGTCCGTCTGTGTGAAAATATTTAACCGATAAACTCTTAAACTACTAATCACATAACACTGAAATTAACAAGAAATAGTAATCATACACCAAGGATGGTTTATAACGAGTAAAATCTTTGTTTGGATGAATGTACAGAAATATATCAGCAAGTTGAAATGCAGAATGTCCATTTCAACTTGCCGACATATTTTTATTACTTTTGCGCATGCACAAATTCATTCATAGCTTGAAGTGGTTTTATTTAAAATTTTTCTTATCTATCAATAGCTGAAACGGTAGGAAACAGCTAGAGCGCTAAATGTTTTGATTTCGATTCTAGCTGATGGCATGCAAATCAATTTTTTTTTTTTAATCTTTTGAATTCAGTACTATATATTGGGTACAATATAATATTCAATATAGAATTGGTCCTGTAATAATAAAATCTGCATGAATTAATACATATGTAAGTGTATTTTATGACCGGGCAAGGCCAAGCACCCCTCTCCCCACTAGTATATGATAGTTTTCATATTCCACACACACAAATTATCTATAATATAAATCTCACCTGTCTGTTTAAGTGTATGTATGTATGTATGTTTGTATGCATATCTGCCTAAAACTTTCGACAGAAGCGACGGATTTTCACGCGATTGGAATCGTTTTGAAGCTCGACCCTTTTGGATGACAAATACCGAAAAATGGGCTAAACACATTAATTCCTTCACCCTCAACTGGGCACTTTTTTACAAGGAGAGGTCGCTTTTTTCGAAAGTCATCCCCTCTTTTCGATTGACTAGCTTTAGTTTAAATCTACGTTACTTCCGGTTTGGCGATGGGCGCAACAACAAAGACGTCAGTTTTTTGGGGTTTTTTTTACGTTCTTTTCCTCTTTTGTGGTACGGGTTCAAGCCTATCTGCTACTACCACCATTATTTTTTTCTTGCTCAACACACATCTCCACCAAACACCCGGACAACGCCGGGCAGCCAGGCTAGTATATATATATATATATATATATATATATATATATATATATATACTAGCAAAAGTACCCGTCGTTGACTGGGTTCAAAATCAGTCTACAGAAAATGGACTCTGATTTATGAATGTATGATAGGTTATGAAAAGGAAGGGTCGTAAAGAGATAGCTTCGAATTTGGGGGTATCAAAACCAAAGCAAAATATGATGAAAGTAAAAATAAAATAGATAAACCCCATAATTTATTATACCATACCTGTTCACACTGAAACACATATTACAATATTCTATGGATCTATATTAAAAAACCTTATTAAACTTTGTGACATATTTCCATTCTATGGAGGTGAGGCGCGAACGAACACCCCATAATTTTATTATAACATATTTCTTCAAACTGAAACATAATTATCAAAGTATACTTACGCAGATAGATATGAAAAGTCTTTATTAAAGTTTGTGCCTATTTCCATTCTATAGAGGCCAGGTGCGAACGCAGACTCCACAATTTTATTATACAATCCCTATTTAAGTTAAAACATACTTATCAAAGTATTCTTATGTACATCTATATCAGAAACACTTGTTAACGTTTTTTTTTTAATTTTAAATTTTTATTTCAATACTTTGTGAACTAGGCGCGAATGAAGACCCCACAATTTTAATGAACCCCCGTTCTGCCGGATCAAACATACCCATTCCTGTGTCTCGATACATCTTCTATCATTATATGTAATCAATTTTTTAAAATAGTCAACCATATAGGAGCCTATTCGTGACCAGGTACACACACACACACACACACACACACACACACACACACACACACACACATCCAGCTTTATATATATATATCATGTATCACAAGCTAGTTTTAAAAAAATAATAAAGTACTTGATTGTAAGTTCTATAAGAACTAATATAAATTATTTTATTCAAAGAAATATTCATTATAGTGTCTGTTGGGTGTATCGGGATTTTATCGCTTACGCCATGTCGGACTAAGCAAAAAGTTGCAAACAAGTCGATCTGTTACAACCTGCCGAATTTTGCCCCCAGAATTAGCAGAACCAGATCAATGAAACCCGGGTACATCTAAAGACACTAATGTATAGTTCTTTAAATGAAATGATATATAAGTAAAATCAAGCTGAAGTCAAGGTTAAATTAATAGCGAATTCTCTATTAAATTTATTTTAAAAAATGTTTTGAATAGAGAGTTCGATACGTATTTGTACGGAGCAACGTTTTTATCAGTAAATGATAAAAAAAATACCAGATAATAAATTTATTTCGACTGCAGCTGATTATTTTGAAATAAATTCATAACCAGGAATATCTTTAACGTTATTATTGATTCACACACACGCATAGTAATTAAGCTTCACAGAATTTTCTGTGTTTCATCCTCGTGAGAATTTGTCAGGCTATTGCATGGAATCAATGTTACTTCATGTTTGTTATATATTCCCTGGTACTGGGTTTACTAGTCAGCTCATCGGCCAATTTTATGGAAATGAAACACGGAAAATTCTGTGTAGCTTAATTCCATATATATTTTCAAAGCTTATTACCTAGCTCTACTTCTATATTGAGCACTATCGAAGTAAAAACTGAAAATAGATACATAAAGTTTTATATAAAGAAAGAGGCTCCTTCAGTCTTTGACAGACTATGGATACCCACGAAGAGGTGCCTGCGCATGAAATTTTTGTGGCAGGAGGTGTGCAATCTCCAACCACACCTCTCCTGAGACAATATTGTTAAATACCAGTGGCAAATGAAGTACAGGACGACTGGAAACAAATGCCGAGATAAGCGGAGAGCACATACAGCGCCTAGAATTCCCAAATGGTCACCTATCTGGTACTAACCAGGCTCAACGTTGCTTAACTTTGGTGTGCCAACGATAATATGCCACATATAGATACATAAAATAATATATATATATATATATATATATATATATATATATATATATATATATATATATATATATATATATATATATATATACATAATTCTTGGTTTCAGTTGGTATAAAAAAATCCAGTAGAGTCCTGGATCACCTCCCAATTATAAATTCAAATATTTCAGATTTGCATTAAAGTTGATCTATAGTCATTTAAACGCCAATTAAACTAGATACACTGAATTTCAATTTCTTCTTAAGATCCCTTGAGCTTAAGCCTTACATTTCAGACATTTTCTAGAGTTAAAATCATGTAATGAAGTTTAATAAAAATTAGAATAAGAATTGTAGACATAAGGTTTAGTATCATTATATCTTGGTTTTAATCTTGATAAGAGAATCTTTCTGGGAATGAATCTTACTCATCCTGAAACAGGTATTCGCGTTTGTGTGTGTGTGAATTTGTGTCTATTTTCATTATTAAAAGCAAGAAGTAAACATGTATAGAGCTTGGAAAATAAAAATAATTTCTTGCTGACGTCATCAGAAAAAAAAAGGATTTGATACTTTAAGCAGACGACATTTTTTCTTTGCATTTTCCTAAATAAAGAATGAAAATTATTAATTCTTCAGTTCATCCCTAAAAACTGACCGAGACATTTTGTTTAATGTGAAAAAAAAAAAAAATTATCATATAAAAAATTGCATTACACTTTTTTTTTATTATTGAATAAAGAAGTAAGCAACATTATTTTTTGCTTTAATAAAATTATTATTTTGTTGCCATATTTTTGTTTTTGTGTTTTTTCTTTACACGCAAGAAAACGTTCAATACAGTGAAAATATTATTTGAAATTTTCGGACTACTGTTATCATCTCGAGTGTTATTTGCACAACGTTTCGGCCGATGTAACCTCTAACCTTCTTCAGGTGTATCTTGTCGAACTCAGGAATCTTTTGGTCAAACTCAGGAATCTGCACAGAATTTGAATGGAGACCTTCATTTAATCAATGGGGAGGGGGGGGGCGTCAGCATGCTCTCTTCCGCCAGCCGTAATTAGGTAGAAGCCTCCAGGATGAATTTTAGGAGCTTAAACATTACGGCTTAAGGGATGCTTCTCCACATGTGCTTTGAATTCAATTTTTTTCAGGAATGGGTGCCTATAACCACTACAGTAAATAAGAGTCTTATTTTAACCAAATCCTTTTGCATTCCAAAAATAGAGATATTTACATCTAGAAATCAAAATGCAAGAATAAATAGTGATATTTACATCTAGAAACCAAAATATAAGAATAAATAGTGATATTTATATCTAGAAATCAAAATGAGTTTAGGTTCCTGTAATTTTTGCCACTTATTTCTATCCTGTCATGGCTGACGGAGCGAGAATATGATGACTCTGTGAGCTGAATGAAGGATCTCGTTTGAAATTCCGTGCAGATTCCAGAGTTCAACAGAAAGATTCTCAAGTTCGACAAGATACACCTGGAGAAGGTCGGAGGTTACATCGACAAAAACGTTGCGCCAATAAAACTCAAAATGGGGACAATAGTCCAAAGAATCCAAATAATACGAACAATCCGTCCTTATCTAAAAAATTCAAAACTGTAAAACTGAAAATAGCTCTTAAAAAAAAGGCAAAAAAAAATTAATAGATTTTATAGTTTTGAATAACAGCTAAAATATAATTTAAGAAATTAATAATCTTCAATAGTGAATGCCCAATTATTAAAAATATTGTTTTTCTAAAATGAATTGTCTGTTTTGTTCTTTGGCTTTTTTTTTTTTTTTTTTTTTCAAAATAAATTAAATTCTATTCTTTGAATTAATATTTTCCAATTAGAAAAACAAACCGACTACATTTGATTTTTTAGCCCGAGGGGAACATACTGCAGGCAGAATTTGAAAAGCCATGTATTTTAATTTCGTAGATATGAACAAATTTCAAGTACAATTATTTCATGTTCCTTATATCTGTTTCCTATGCAAAGGTTGCCTCAAAATGTATAACCAAGCAACTCAAAGTGATGACAAAAAAACAAAAAAAACAAAAAATTCAAACAGTAAGAAAGTTCATATTTTGAACCTGACCCTTGCATAATAAGCAAACGTCTATAAAATTCAATGATAACATTTTACATAAATCTGTTCCTGGCTTTTTTTTTTTTTTTTTTTTTTAATCTCAACAGTGATAAATGTGTAATGCATTTATAATTTATAGGGACAAAAATAATACACGTGTTTTTTTTTTGTTTTTTTTTTTCATTCTTATCATTTCACTCAGCCAGAGAAGGAAAAACTAAATCAATCACTTTTATAGAATATCAATAAAGTTAATCCTTCTCAGATAACGTTTGCTGATAAGTCGTTCGTTATCATTCAAAAAGTAACAATAAAATTCTTTTTTATTTTGCATTATCGCACATGTAATCAGTGTGGCTATTTATTCGTAGGGAGATTAAATATTCTAATTAAAAAAAAAAATGGCCAATGGTACAGGTCTCGTCTGTTTGATTATTTGATACGAGTTAACTTCACAATGTAAAAAGATATTGATTCGATATTTGTTGCCCTAAAGCCTTTTTTTCTTATATATTTGAAATCACACACACACACACACATTGAATGCCTACTAGACATTATCCTCGACTGTCTAAGGTCTCTCTGTACAGGGGTTTGTCAGAACAATCTGGCATGAGGATACTTTTTCCATAGAAGTAAACCCTGACCAAATATTCAAAATCACATAGTATTCGCTGCCCAAATAAGATCTCCTCGCTATAGCTAATCTACATTAGCTTTTACGGGGAATGGTGCACCTTCATCGAGTGATGTTACCTCAAGTAACAGCACGAAACTGGATACTCCACCAGACTAGATAAATTCTTGTCCTGGAATTCAGTAAGACCAAGATACCAAAATAAAAGATATACTACAACATATAGAAATGGTTAATTGGGGAGAGGAAAATTATGTTCTCAACTTCTTTACTAACTCAGTGTTTGAGAGATAGAGAACTTAAATGGAACATTCGAATATCTATGGATCTCATATAGAGTTCAAGTGTTAGCCCCAGGTTGTGGGCCCCTTGATTTCTGAGAACTTCGACTGAAGTAAAATAAAACAAAAAAAATATATATATATCACAGTCCCAGATGACGTTGGCATTAATAGAGCTGAACGGGAAAAGATAACAAAATATCAGACCTGAAAAATGATCTAAAAACGACATGGTCTCTGAAAGAAATAAACATTACACCGGTTATAATATGAGCAACATATATAAAATAGAGTTTTCAGAAATACTTAGAAGCGATCCTTGTAAGACAAAGCAGTAACCGATTACAGATAGCAGCGATAAACAGAACAGCGTCTATTCTTAAAAGAGCCCTTGGATATAAATATAAATCATAATGGAGTCAAGTGTTAACTCCAGGAGAGAGAGCCTCCTGATATCTTGAAAATAACTGAAGTAAAAATAAAAGCGAAATATATATATATATATATATATATATATATATATATATATATAGAGAGAGAGAGAGAGAGAGAGAGAGAGAGAGAGAGAGAGAGAGTGTGAGAGAGAGAGAGAGGGAGAGAGAGAGAGAGAGAGAGAGGGAGAGAGAGCGACAAATATTACATAATCGCTACACTGAACACGCTAATGTTTCGGAACAATTGGTTTATTGAAAAACCAAAAGCATCTCCTCAGGCGATGGAAATAAAACTTGTCTGCTA
This sequence comes from Euprymna scolopes, assembly GCF_053919585.1. Taxonomy (NCBI): domain Eukaryota; kingdom Metazoa; phylum Mollusca; class Cephalopoda; order Sepiida; family Sepiolidae; genus Euprymna; species Euprymna scolopes. The sequence goes on along the minus strand of NC_136510.1, from coordinate 99,520,564 downwards.
TTCAAAATAGCTGATTCTTAAAAATGCTTTTGTTTTTTCAATAAACCAATTGTTCTGAATCATTAGCATGTTTAGTATAGCAACTATGCAATATTTGTCTATATAAATAAAAATATTATACTCTGCTCTTTTTAGTGAGCACTCTTAATAACCTCGTTTTAATTCATGGATTTTATCTCCTGAATACCTTTAACTTGGTGTATATATATATATATATATATATATATATATATATATATGCAGTACAATCATGTTGACACCGGTTTTCGCCAGATCACCGAAGTTAAGCAATGATGAGCCTGATCTATACCAGATGGGTGGAAATTTGGGAAGGCTAAGCGCTGTATGTACCGCACAGAGTCATAGAAATTTCCAGGTTGACATTTGGGGGCGCATTAATTCACTGGGAGAAATGCACCCCCAGTCTTTGTTAAAACATACATCTAGGAGAAATTCTGATGTAAAAACTGCAATTTACTGTATGCTCAGTCTTGCAGCACTTATTTGCACCAACAAAGATTAGCAGTAATACCAAAAAGTGTGGTTGGTTCTATACAAAGCCTTCACCACTGTAAACTAATCGTCTGTGTGGATGTCTGAACAACTTAATTGTTATGGCGGAACCTCATATGTTGAAATCGGCCACAGAGTCTATATAAATTCAGGCAATAGAAATGAAAAGTTCACCAGACAAAAGCAATTGCAAACTTAAAACTAATATAAATATTAATTTTTATATAGTAATCCTAACCAAATAATAAAGCTCAATGCAAACACAACCGGAAGTAGAGCTTTTCATAATGAAAAGAAATCAAAACTGTGAATTAAAATTTACAAGGAAATTCATTGTTTGACAGAATACACCAAAAATTTTTAATAAGAAATCCTTATTCTACGGAGTTTCAAAAACTGCTATTCTTCTCTTCAGAGGGAAGAAGGATATTAGCAAATTACTAGTATAGCCGAACTAAGAATTTGCTGGTTATAGCATTAGATGAAACAGCACCTTATGATAGATAATTAAAAAAAAAATTGTAATATGTTCATTTCGTTAAAACGTGTAAAAATGGGAAAACAAATCAAATATAGGAAGTCTAGAATGGGTAAAACATCTCTGAACAGATATGTCAGAGTTTATCAAAAATTGAATTAATAGTGGTAGTGACCCAACGGGTCACGGGCATGTCTAATAGATTTGTCATAATTATTAACCTTAAGATTAAAAAATAAAAAATAATAACTGGTATTAAACATAGTTAAATTTCTATAAAATAATAACAATTAAATTTCTATGAAAATCAGCAACAACTTCTTTTCTGAATTTTTGAGATAGGATTAGTTATTTGTATAATTTGGATTCATCGAACTACTGTTCTCATCTCGAGTGTCATTTTCGTGACGTTTTGGTCGATGTAACCTCCGACCTTCTTCAGGTGTATATTTTTGAATTCAACAATGTTTCTGTCGAACTCGGAAATTTAGACAGAATTTCAAATGGAACCCTTTATTCACTTCATGAGCATACTCTTGTTTCGGCAGCAAAGACCCATGGTGGTTAGGATGATTAGGGTGGTTAGGGTGATTAGTGATTAGAATACTTGGAAAAATCAATTGTAAAAGTGATATTCTTCTGAAGGTTGAAAGTTCAATTCTCAGTGTGGGCGACCAAAGAATACAATTGCAAATTACTTAGGACCTCTATCCAGTCATGGCTGACAGAACAAGATCATGCTACCCCCGTGGAGTAAATAAAGGATTTCGTTTGAAATTCTGTCCAAATTTCCAAGTTCGACAAAATCCATCTGAAGAAGGTTAAATTGATCGAAACGTTGTCAAAATGACATTCAAGATGAGAAAAGGTAGTTTTATGAATCCAGATGATACCAAGTATGTTTCCATGCCAGAATCAGGAATAACGCCAGGAATGTTAAAGATAATGTTGGATCGATTCTATTTTCATAAATTCCTGCATAAACAACGTTCTTAATTTCTGATTTACAAAGCCAGCATCCACCCGTAGCATCTATAGATGTTGTTTCAATAAGCCATTGATTGTAAGTTTATTGAGACATATGAAAAAAAATACACCCAACAAAGTATGTAAGTACCTCCATTGGAAGAGCTGTGGAGAGACGCAACGTGAAAGATCGACGAACATCTGGGAACATGAACCACCACCGATAACATCAAATGGAAAAGTGACCGTGTTCTACGACAAAGACATATAGGCGAGCAGATACATAAAAGACAAGGCCATCAAACCAGATATCGTAATATGAAACAAGCCCGAAAGAACTGTGATCATTATAGATGTCACAGTCCCATATGATTTGGGCCTTAATAGAGCTGAACGGGAAAAGATAACAAAATATCAGGACCTAAAAAATGATCTAAAAACGACATGGTCTCTGAAAGAAATAAACATTATACCGGTTGTGATAGGAGCAATTGGTTTAATAAAAAATAATCTTCCTAAATACTTAGAAGCAATCCCTGGAAGACCAAGCTGTAACGAAATACAAATAGCAGCCATAAAGGGAACAGCATCAATTCTTAAAAGAGCCCTCGAATATAAATTTAAATCATAACAGAATCAAGTGTTAGCTTCAGGAGGATTAGCTCCCTTGATCTCCTAAAACTTACTGAAGTTTTAGAAAAGACAAGGCCATCAAGACAGACATTTTGGTAGCATCTGAAGAACAGATACTACACTTTGATCTTGACACGGTATTTATTTGCTCCCCCACCGAGCAAATTAGGCACAAGGCCGATTTTTAATGTGAGGAGTGAAGGGAGGGGGAAGGGAAAAAGGGGACCAGCTCCCGAGAGGTGGGAAATGGGAGCTGGTTAAAGGTCAGGTATGTGGGGTTGCCCCCACATCTGGTCTTTGCTTGCAGTATCTGCCGGAACAGATGGTATTTATTTGCTCCCCCACCGAGCAAATTAGGCACAAGGCCGATTTTTAATGTGAGGAGTGAAGGGGAAATGGAGACCAACTCCCCGGGGAGTAGGGGAGCTGGATAGTGACAATTGGTATGAAGGGTTGCCCCTACATTGACCAAGGTCTTATATGTGGGGTCGCCCCCACATCTGGTCTTTGCTTGCAGTATCTGCCGGAACAGATGGTATTTATTTGCTCCCCCACCGAGCAAATTAGGCACAAGGCCAATTTTTAATGTGAGGAGTGAAGGGAGGGGGAAGGGAAAAGGGGACCAGCTCCCAAGAGGTGGGAAATGGGAGCTGGTTAAAGGTCAGGCATGTGGGGTTGCCCCCACATCTGGTCTTTGCTAGTCATAGCTAGTCATAGCTAGTCATAGCTTGCAGCATCTGCCGGAACAGATGGTATTTATTTGCTCCCCCACCGAGCAAATTAGGCACAAGGCCGATTTTTAATATGAGGAGTGAAGGGAGGGGGAAGGGAAAAAGGGACCAGCTCCCGAGAGGTGGGAAATGGGAGCTGGTTAAAGGTCAGGCATGTGGGGTTGCCCCCACATCTGGTCTTTGCTAGTCATAGCTAGTCATAGCTTGCAGTATCTGCCGGAACAGATGGTATTTATTTGCTCCCCCACTGAGCAAATTAGGCACAAGGCCGTTTTTAATGTGAGGTAAAAACCAGCTCCCCAAAAAGGGGGCACTCTGGTTACCAAAAATAATAATTGTCCCAGTATAGAGGGTTTCCCCTCCATTGACTGGTACAAATTATCTTAAGTGCAGCATCTGCCGGAACAGATGGTATTTATTTGCTCCCCCACCGAGCAAATTAGGCACAAGGCCGATTTTTAATGTGAGGAGTGAAGGGAGGGGGAAGGGAAAAAGGGGACCAGCTCCCGAGAGGTGGGAAATGGGAGCTGGTTAAAGGTCAGGCATGTGGGGTTGCCCCCACATCTGGTCTTTGCTAGTCATAGCTAGTCCTAGCTAGTCATAGCTTGCAGTATCTGCCGGAACAGATGGTATTTATTTGCTCCCCCACCGAGCAAATTAGGCACAAGGCCGATTTTTAATGTGAGGAGTGAAGGGAGGGGGAAGGGAAAAAGGGGACCAGCTCCCGAGAGGTGGGAAATGGGAGCTGGTTAATGGTCAGGCATGTGGGGTTGCCCCCACATCTGGTCTTTGCTAGTCATAGCTATTCATAGCTTGCAGTATCTGCCGGAACAGATGGTGTTTATTTGCTCCCCCACTAGGCAAATTAGGCACTAGGCCGTTTTTAATGTGAGGTAAAAACCAGCTCCCCTAAAAGTAGGCAAAAAGGGGGCACTCTGGTTACCAAAAATAATAATTGTCCCAGTATAGAGGGTTTCCCCTCCATCGACTGGTACAAATTATCTTAAGTGCAGCATCTGCCGGAACAGATGGTATTTATTTGCTCCCCCACCGAGCAAATTAGGCACAAGGCAGATTTTTAATGTGAGGAGTGAAGGGAGGGGGAAGGGAAAAAGGGGACCAGCTCCCGAGAGGTGGGAAATGGGAGCTGGTTAAAGGTCAGGCATGTGGGGTTGCCCCCACATCTGGTCTTTGCTAGTCATAGCTAGTCATTGCTAGTCATAGCTTGCAGCATCTGCCGGAACAGATGGTATTTATTTGCTCCCCCACTGAGCAAATTAGGCACAAGGCCATTTTTAATGTGAGGTAAAAACCAGCTCCCCTAAAAGGGGGCACTCTGGTTACCAAAAATAATAATTGTCCCAGTATAGAGGGTTTCCCCTCCATTGACTGGTACAAATTATCTTAAGTGCAGTATCTGCCGGAACAGATGGTATTTATTTGCTCCCCCACCGAGCAAATTAGGCACAAGGCCGATTTTTAATGTGAGGAGTGAAGGGAGGGGGAAGGGAAAAAGGGGGCCAACTCCCGAGAGGTGGGAAATGGGAGCTGGTTAAAGGTCAGACATGTGGGGTTGCCCCCACATCTGGTCTTTGCTAGTCATAGCTAGTCATAGCTTGCAGTATCTGCCGGAACAGATACTACACTTTGATCCCGGCCCGAAGGCCAAAAAACTGCGCCCATTATTAATGTCACTGTCCCAAATGACTATGGCCTTAATATAGCTGAACGAGAAAAGATAACCAAATATCAGGACCACAAGCATGATTCAAAGATGACATGGTCTCTTAAAAAGATAGACATTATACCGGTGGTGATAAGTGCAACTGGTTTAGTGAAAAAGAATCTTAAGAAGTAGCTGGAAACAATCCTTGGAAGACCAAGCTGTAATGAAATACAGATTGCAGCCATAAAGGGAACAACATCAATTCTACAAAGAGCCTTCGGATATAAATCCCAATCATAATGAACTCAAGCGTTAGCTCTGAAAGAAGTTAGCTCCCCTGATCTCTTACAAATTTATCAAGTAAAATTAATAAAAGCAATATTTTTGACAAATAAGTATATAGCCTTTTTTTTTTTTTTTTTTTAAATTCGCATTTTTTATAAAACCAGGCAGGTTTATATATTTGTATTTATTTACAGGATTCTCTCCTAAACTAATTTTACAGATTCATGTGGGATTTTTGAACACTTCTGTCAGGGGTCCAAATGTGAGCTACATTTAGTTAAGGAGCAAAAAAGGGATGAAAAGAGTTTGACAGAAAGATTCCCAAATTGGACAAGATACACCTGAAGAAGGTCGGGGTTTATATCAGCAGAAACATTGTGAAAATGGCACCCAGGATAAGAGCAATAGTCCGAATAAGAAAATAGTGCAAAAGACTTAAAAATTAGTGCTTGATGTCCCCTTGCTCGGCATTATAAGGAGAGGATCAAGGCCAAGTGAAGTAATCTTAGAAATGGAGTGTAGCAATTAATGAAAAGGGAGCCTTTGGGATACCCTCGACTATAGTCGGCCACTTTTAACTAGCTTTTAGCTTATTATTAGGTGAGAATCCAATAATGAATCCTCATCTCAAAAATTCAGAAACAAATGAATTGAGTTCTGCGATTTCTTTTGTGAAAAAAAAAAAAGAATTCTTTTTTCTTTTTTTTTTTTTTTTAAATATGTATTGAACGGTTCTGATCAAAAGACAATCTTGGTTCTATTTGGAAATGAGAAAAAAAAAAAAAAAAAAAGGAGAAGGCCATTTTATTTCTTTTTTTTTTTAAATTTACATATTTTCTGATTTTTTTTTTGTACACTTTTATTGAATAGAAAATTTTTTATTCATTTTTTTTTTCTTTGTCGTTGACCTCTGTGTTTATCATGTGATAAAAATAAGGAAAAAACGAAAGATTTTTTTCTAAGTATTCCGATTCCAAGATACCTCTCATGAAATCGGATCAACGGGGGGGGGGGGAATGATGGTAACTCATTACGTTTCAAATAATACACCGGAAGGTGTGAGAGTAATCTGTGAACCAACTTTAAGCATTGGCAGCTGCATTGTTTTAAAACTATTCACATCTTTCCCTTAAAAGAAACTTCAATTTAAAAAAAAAATAAAATAAAATAAAAAGAAAAAAAAGGAGAAAAAATTTTGATTTTTAAAATTTAATTAATATATTAATTATTATTTTTTTTTCAATTATTATTTCTCCTTTTTTTTCAAATTAAAAATAATAATTAGTTGAAATACGAGTTCAAAATAATTTCTTTTGATTGAAATAGATAGTACAAGCTGAAGAGGATAGCCTGAAAATTATTATTTTCGATATCCAATTTCGCTCATTTGTATCAAACAAAATAAATATCATTGTCCTTGATTCGTATTTACAAGAAGTGGAAAAATAAAAACGCAAATAAAAAAGAAAAAAGAAAAAAAAATTGCAGATCAACTTTCTCTTGTTATTTTAATAGAGATTACACGAGGTGACAGTGGTTCAGTGGTTACTGACACAGACCAATGACCTGGTTGTCTCAAGTTCGAATTCAGTTCGCTCTACACAAATTACTTTCATTTCAAATGTTGGCAACTTTCACGAGGTCCCTTATTTATATAAGCCTGATGTATTTCTAGAAAGAATTCTGACTAGAAAAATATCGGGGAAACCAGTACTAACAATAGAATCTTTGGATTCATATGATGATAGATATTATTTATCTATATATTAATACGATAGCGTGTGTGTTATTTTCTGTGTCACACTTACATCCGGGTTGTTTAATTGTTAGGTACTTCCATTTCTGGTAATAAATAATTTTACCAAGAATTCGTCATAAGTTTTGGTTTCGGTTTCGATTATAGCTGATGGCACTCAATCATTTAATTTTCTTATAAATAATTTTACCAAGAATGACTAGTTTTGGTTTTGATTTCGATTATAGCTGCAGGAACTAAAGTGTTGTGTTATTCATAAGTTTGGGATTCGGTTTCACTTCAAGCTGATGAACCCAAGTCATATAGATATATTATTTATTTTTGAAATGGTAACTTTATAATATATAAAAATCGATAGAACATTAACTCTATAATAATATATACGAAATCTGCCAGAATTAAAATATATTTAAACATATTTTATGCCCTGGCTACGCCAGGTGTCCCTGCTAGCTTGGATAAATACTTTTGCAGATTTAACAAAATAGCTACAATAATATCAGAGCGTCTCCATTTACACTAAATATCTACAGAATGCCAACAGCAATATATTACATATAAATCAGTCCCCTGTGGAATTTCCACAGGTCTCGTTCGTTATTATTAACACACTAACAGTTCTCACATAAGCCATGGATGATGATGATGATGATGATGATGATTTCGATTTCATCCCCTCCCCCATAAAAAATAAAATGGTAGCATCCACATTGGATGGTGCCACATGAAAGAGTTGTGAAGGTCCTCAAGCCGAGGAATAGTGCAGAGAGAACTAGAGCCTTGGAGAGACTTTTCATCATTGAAACCTCAAGTAATACCAATGGCTAATGCCAGCGAAAAATTAATGGTAAGTAGCTGTTGAGATAAGGTGAAGTCACCTGTGCTGGTTATCGAGAGAGATAGAGAGCATTGGAAATCTGGGGAGACTTATTGTTACTCAGATTCTAGGGAATACCACAGGTTATTGTCAGTGAGTGATCGCTGGTGATGGACTGTGTGAGAACTCCTATTGAGTGCGTGAATAATAATAATAATAATAATAATAATAATAATAATAATAATAATAATAATAATAATTATAATCAAATTATAATAATAATTATAATTATAATAATAATAATTATAATAATAATAATTATAATAATTATAATTATAATAATAATTATAATTATAATAATGAAGAAGAAGACATTCCTGTTTAGTCTTGAGAAACAATGGATATCCTCTGTTAGGGTTCCTATATTGAGAGTTTACTGTGAAGCTACAGTTGTGAAATCTCTACCCACTCCTCTTCTGAATCATTCTTGCTTGAGCCCCGTGGCAAGAAGTTCTGAACAATTGGAAACCGTTGTTGTTGTTGTTGTTGTCGTCGTGGTGGTGGTGGTGTTTTTTTTGTTTTTTTTACAAAGGAGTCACTACTTATCAAGGCCCAGAGGCCACTCGAGGATAAGGGTTAATGAGTGTACGGTAGTCAAACAATATCGTTGTAATTGTTAGTAGTGTAAATTTGGTAAATTGGATTACTTAAAGGGAACAGCTCATCAAGAATTTGTTTACATTGGACTTGAAGACAACCATATTGTAGTCAGCTGGAAAGCAGACAAAAAGAAGAGAGTTCCACAGGTGTGCAGTTCTAAGAAAAAAGTTTTGTTCATGGGATCCATGTTTAGGTTTAGGTACAGATAAAAAGTGAGGGAAATTATTGATAGTGGTTTCAGTTAGACGAGTGTTTTTCATGAAAGTTTTACAAGGGGGATCATAGATTGGAGCTCAGATGAGCACTTGCCATAAAAATAATGATAGAGCAGAGACGGCTCGCAACATTTCTTCTGTGGGAAAGAGGTTGCAGGGAAGAGAAAAGGGCATCACTTACTATGCTACGAAGTCAATTTTGTAACTCTGTCAAGGCAGGAGAGGGTTGCCAAAGAACTGAAAAGAATATGGACCCTGAAGAAAATCAATATAATACCAATAATTGTAGGAGCACGAGGAACAGTTTCGAAAAACCTAAAAAATAATTTGGAGAAATTGGAATTAAAGGGAAAATTGAGATCACACAGTTGAAATTTTAAGGAAAATCCTTGAATGCATAACTAACATCTAAACTACAAACAAAAACCAACCACATGGAAATTACAATAGAACTAACACAAAAAAGATGGAAGGAATATCATATGAAACCAAAGGAACTGAAACTGCAAGAAATCTTATAAACTGTGCCCTCTACCACCACCAAAAAGAAAAGGCATCAACATCGGTTCATAATATACCAAATAGTTATGAAGGGTGAAGGAGGATGGAAGGACCAAGGAGGGAGAGCATTAACCGTACCTCCACTTGATGAGTGCAAAAAGTACTGGGACTACACCAAATCGAGAAAAATCAAAATGTGATATAGATGGATCTATATAATTTATTTTTATTTATTTATTTTTTTATTACATTTTCACCCCAAACAAGGCACATTGCCATTTTGATGTAGGGGGCTACTATTAGGGATACAGGCTACAGGGGTACTAGGTGGGGAGTTGGGCAGCATGATGTCGGTTCACGTTACACTTGAACTTCTGCATGTCAGTACAGTTGGGGAAGCAGGGACCCGGAAGGGAATTCCAAAGTCCAGCAGTTCTGGGGAAGAAACTACTGGAGTAGAAGGCTCTCTTACATCTAGGGATCTCAATTGTGTAGGGGGTGGGATTTTGCTGCTTGAATAGCTGCTCTCTCTCTCATTGTATTTTCTGTTTACTTATGTCTTATATCT
>NC_136510.1:99475775-99505775 GCF_053919585.1 Euprymna scolopes | reverse complement strand
CACATAAGTACCTTCGTGTGAAATTTCATGAAAATCGGCCCAGCTGTTTTCGAGTCCATAGGGAACCAACTCACATGCACACATAGACACAAAGTTCCTCTCATATATATATATATATATATATATATATATATATATATATATATATATTAAAAGTGTGGATAATATATATATATATATATATATATATATATATATATATATATATATATATATTAAAAGTGTGGATAATATATATATATATATATATATATATATATATTAAAAGTGTGGATAATATATATATATATATATATATATATATATATATATATTAAAAGTGTGGATAATATATATATATATATATATATTAAAAGTGTGGATAATATATATATATATATATATATATATATATATATATATATATATATATATATATATATATATATATATATTAAGAGTGTGGATAATATATATATATATATATATATATATATATTAAGAGTGTGGATAATATATATATATATATATATATATATATATATATATATATATTAAGAGTGTGGATAATATATATATATATATATATATATATATATTAAGAGTGTGGATAATATATATATATATATATATATATATATATATATATATATATATATATATATATATATATTAAGAGTGTGGATAATATATATATATATATATTAAGAGTGTGGATAATATATATATATATATTAAGAGTGTGGATAATATATATATATATATATATATATATATATTAAGAGTGTGGATAATATATATATATATATATATATATATATATATATATTAAGAGTGTGGATAATATATATATATATATATATATATATATATATATATATATTAAGAGTGTGGATAATATATATATATATATATATTAAGAGTGTGGATAATATATATATATATATATATATATATATATATATTAAGAGTGTGGATAATATATATATATATATATATATATATATATATATATATATATATTAAGAGTGTGGATAATATATATATATATATATATATTAAGAGTGTGGATAATATATATATATATATATATATATATATATATATATATATATATATATATATATATATATATATATATTAAGAGTGTGGATAATATATATATATATATATATATATATTAAAAGTGTGGATAATATATATTATCCACACTTTTAAAGTAAATACTGAAAAACTATAAATACGTGTAACATGTTAAAAGTTCGTAGTGAGTATACAGGGAATGTGCACCTCGGTATATACATCTGAATATACAATTAAAAAGCCGTGATACATTGAAATGTACTAATTACACAGATATATATATATATATATATATATATATATATATATATATATATATATATATATATATATATATATATATATATATTAGTGATTCGACGATTCCAATATTTTCCTAATTCCAATACAATTTCCAATTCCGGTGCAATTACCGACTTCGATTCTTTATGAATCCCTAAACATTTAACTCTAAAGTCGTAATTTGTTCCCGATCACCATAAAAATACGTATTGACTATATAAATATTTTATCAAACATTAAAATACACTTGTGGAGGTGGGGTGATCTATAAATTTCGGTTTTACTACTAGTTTTAAATCAATAAATATTATTGTATCATTATTTACATGCAGTGAAAGATTTTGCTTTAACCAAAATCAGATAAAAACGACAATTAAAAGAATCGTTTAAACATTTTTTATGATTCCGATACTGTAATAAATTCCGATTTTTCCTCTTCTGATTAATCGTTCTAACTCTAGCACACACACACATATATATATATATATATATATATATATATATATATATATATATATATTTATATATATATATATATATATATATAGATATATATATATATAGATATATATATATAGATATATATATATATAATATATATATATATATATATATATATATATATATAGATATATATATATATATAGATATATATATATATATATATATAGATATATATATATATATATATATATATATATAGATATATATATATATATATGTGTGTGTGTGTGTGTGTGTGTGTGTGTGTGTGTGTGTGTTATTATTAAAGAGACTAAACGTATTGACTCGCACTGCATATTCAAGTATGCACGGATTGTATTTAGGTAGCATGTTTTAATTCAGAAAGATATTGTTAAATAGCACTGAGCTTTTTTATTTTTTATTTTTCCATTTTTCGAATGGTCATTCTTATGTTTCGGTCGAATTCGTATAGGAAAGTTCCATAGTCGTTTTCGTCCATCCTTTTATTTATTTATTTATTTATTTTTTTTCAGGTGGATGAAAAGTTCAATTGGCACAGTTAATTAAGCTCGATGAAAAAGCATTTACACTTTCAGAGCATACCATGCGAAGAAACACATGTATAACACAATAAAATATTAAGAAAAAAAAATTGTATTTGGAATATATATATATATATATATATATATATATATATATATATATATATATATATAAAGCTGAACGTGTGTGTGTGTGTGGTCACGAATAGGCTCCTATATGGTTGACTATTTTAAAAAATTGATTACATATAATCATAGAAGATGTCTCGAGACACAGGAATGGGTATGTTTGATCTGACAGAACGGTGGTTCATTAAAATTGTGGAGTCTGCGTTCGCGCCTGGTCCACAAAGTATGGAAATAAAAAATTTAAAAATTATAAAAAAAAAAGTTTACAGGTGTTTTTGATATAGATGTACATAAGAATACTTTGATAAGTATGTTTTAACTTAAATAGGGATGGTATAATAAAATTGTGGAGTCTGCGTTCGCGCCTGGCCCCCATTGAATGGAAATAGGCACAAACTTTAATAAAGACTTTTCATAACTGCGTAAGTATACTTTGATAATTATGTTTCAGTTTGAAGAAATATGGTATGATAAAATTATGGGGTGCTCGTTCGCGTCTGACCTCCATAGAATGGAAATATGTCACAAAGTTTAACAAGGTTTTTTAATATAGATCCACAGAATATTGTGATAAGTGAACGGGTATGGTATAATAAATTATGGGGTTTATCTATTTTATTTTTACTTTCATCATATTTTGCTTTGGTTTTGATACCCCCAAAATCAACCCAAGTCCCTTTTCATAACCTATCCTACTTTCATAAATCAGAGTCCATTTTCTGTAGGCTGTTTTTGAACCTAGTCAACGACGGGTACTTTTGCTAGTATATATATATATATATATATATATATATATATATATATATATATATATATATATATATTCGAATTTATGCAATCATGCCCAAATTTTATTTTTTATTTTATTTTTAAAATTAATGAGTTTTTATTTTTCTGATGAGTCAAAGCGGAAAATATATAAAAAAAAAAAAAAAACTAGAAACAATAATTATAGGATTGTTTGTGCGCTACAAAACAGTTTCTGTCATTTAACATGCTGAAAAAAATAAACGGTAAAATGGACAACGTCTTTGAATTTGGAATATAGACTTTTTGTCATATATATAAAATAAAAATCTCGATATTGAAAATTTATTCTAATTTTCAACAAAAAAAAACTTATAAACCTACAACTAGGAATACAAATAAAAAAAAAGACTCTCCATTCACGTGAAATCACCTTTTTCTTCACTATATTCCCTCTGCTTCACTTTTTGTTATCAAGTAAGATCTTTGACTTATTTGTAGTTTCAATAAATACTTTTGTATGCAAAATCCGATCCCGCATTTTGCTAATCCCTACCCTCTGATGAGAAGGAAAGTATTTTTTCTAAACTCCGCGGATTAAGGACTATCCACTTATCAAGTGTTTCCTTTTCAGATTAAATATGTTTTTAACTCTTTTTCAAAGTGTTTTAAGATGTTTTATTAACTGTTTGCTCTTATATATATATATATATATATATATATATATATATATATATATATATATATATAGTTTACATCGATACTGTCAATGTTTCGACATTTTGACAAGATGATTTCTTGATATATTTTAAATTTAAATGTCCACAAATAAAAACTGAAATATTCACATGCAATATTCTAATTGAATTTCAGTTTTCAAAAATATCCTCAAATTATCGTCTGTTGAAAGAACATACAGCTTGCCAGCATTATTCGTTACTATCTGATTCACGTCAATACGAATGCAAAAACTTACAAAAATAACATTGTTAAACTTACAAATGTTTATCTGCACATGCGTAGATAAACGCTTTAAGTCGACTTACGCCTGCCAAGTTCCAATTTTTGTTTTTCAATTTTGACCCTTCAACAGCTATTTTTTTTTTTTTTTTTTACCAAATAAAATCCAAATCGAATTTGTTCCGCAGGTCCAAATCCCCTATACATCAATTTTCAGGTTTGTAGACCAAAATTTGACAAGAGAGAAGAGTGTTCCTCTGAGAGACAATCAGATAGACAAGGTCCCCCCTCTCTCTCATATATTAGTGTGTGTGTGTGTGTGTGTGTGTGTGTGTGTGTGTGTTATGTCATGTCATGGATACTTCTAGAAAAGTATTTTCAAGTTTATGGGAGGTGAAAGAAGCGTAAAAAACGATATTGTTTTTTTTTAACTTTTATTTTGGTATTTTGAGTGGACCTCCGATATATATATATATATATATATATATATATATATATATATATATATATATATAAAGGAACATTGTGTGTGGGTTGTGTGTGTGCGATTCGTTTCCTATGGACTCAAAAACGGCTAGGTCAATTTTTATGAAATTTCACATGAAGGTACTTTATGTGACTGGCAGTATTCTTAGATAGGTTTTGTGTAGGAATGTATTCGATAAGTATCGATAATCGAAATAATCCCATGAAAGAAGGGACAGGAGATTTGGACCAAAGTTAACACCTTATACAGCCTAACATCGCAAGATCATTTTAGAAGTTTTATGACCACACAAACCGAAAGGCCCGACATATGAAATCAATAGTGAGTTCTTCGATATGACAGAGGCGTGTCTGAAATTATTGTACAATTGAAGTATGATACTTCAATTGAAGTATGATACTTGACTTTTGCATTTTAAACTTTAATTGAAGCCATTATATATAAAAAATAATTTTATAAAATCAACAGTAGGTTCTCTACAGTGCAATGTAGACTATAATGTATTGTGGTCTAATTCACTGCAGAGAGGCATGTGAAGCTTTCTCCCGGTGCACCGCGATTAGAGCAGGCAATCAATCATTCGATTGAAAAAGGGTCGATTTCATCAATATCGATGACAATAAAAAAATATGGGAGTGTGAAACATTTGTTGATTATCATTAAATCCCGGGCAACGTCTGGTGTCCTTGATATATATATATTTGTCTTTACATAAGCAGTAGTTTGTTGCTACACAGTCATGAGCATATTTCGGTCTACTAGTATTTACTAACTAGTTACCTCCTAGTTAGTAAATACTAATAGAACGAAACATGCTCATGACTGTGTAGCAACAAACTACTGCTTATGTAAAGACAAATGTAACCTGCTCTGCTTCTGTATTGAGCACTCTTGTATGAACCTCGTTATATTTCACTGGTTACCCTACCTTTGGAAAATAGCAACCTCAAATTATATATATATATATATATATATATATATATATATATATATATATATATATATATATATATGTATATATAATTTAAAGGAGATTAGAACAATAGTCTAAAGAGCTGAGTGTATTTTAATGTAACAGTGAAATTACTAGTTTAATTAAAATATAGGAAATAGAAAGTGCTCGTTGTAATTTAGATATATAATAAGCTCGATAGTTAAATGTCCTAGAGCTAATTCAATATTAAGTAATGTGATTGATAATTTAAAATTTAAAAATCATATATAAATATATATATATATATATATATATATATATATATATATATATATATATATATATATATGAGGCGAATACTATAAGCCAACTATTTCTGTTAATTATATAAGTAAAATGTTGACACTTTTATAAAATCTATTTTTATGTAACAACTTAAATAAATTATTTATTACCAAAAGAAATACTCTTCCATATCTAAACAATTTTTTTTAATTACTTTTTCGTATTTATTTAAAAGAAAGTCTTTTTAACACAGGAGTTTATAGATTTAAAGATATACTACAACAACAATTTGGAATCTTAACTTATTGTTCTAAGGGAGGTAATTATTTTTCTAAAATAGTTTAAAAACATCATTTTTTTCTTACAGTTACTCGAATGTTTTAAGAAAAATGACAATATAGTCGCATTTTTAGATTTTTTGTTATCAATATTCTAAAACTCTCTTACATTAAATAAAGTAGTTTAAAAAATAATTTTTCTTACAATTCTTAGTAAAATAGAGTTAGCCCCCTTAGAACAATGAGTTAAGATTCCGAATTGCCTATACTACCGATATTCAGCCAACTATTTCTGCCAATTAATGTAAAATATTTACAATTTTAGAAAATATGTTTTAAAAACTTTATCACTTCTGCAGAATACGGACCGTGTTATTTTAAGATAAAATTTTCAAGTTAAAATCAATTTTTACGTTACCTATTGTTTATTAAATTGTTAGGTGAAAGCACAGAATAGTTTTTTTTAAGTCTCCTTCCTACCATGTTAAGAATGGGTTTCTTAATAATTACGTCATTTTTTCAGTACGGTTCGTATTCTGCATAAATAACATAACTTAAACCGAGTTAATTATTAATTCTTAAAAAAAAAAGTAAAGAAATTGGTTGTTTTTATTTAGAATGAGACCTAATTGAAAAACAAATCTACAGAAAAATCTTTATAATGTACGTACCCGTTACGGAACGGAAATGTTATATTCTAAAAATCACGTAAATTGATCAAGTAGTTTTAATTTTATAAAGAAAAGAATTTGTACAAGATTTAAAGCGGCTAATGGGAAATCATATGCACTCCAGGTCTGTGCTCGCAAGTTTAGATTATTGTGGACTTATCTGCTCTCAATTTTTATAATGGTGACATGATGAGATGGTCCTTTTTTGCTTATTCATAAAATTTGATTTTCTTTGTTAAAAATAAAACTACTTGACTAATTTACGTGATTTTGGGGATATGACGTCTTCGTTCCGTAACGAGTACGTACATCATGACGATTTTTTCTGCATTTTTGTTTTTTTTCTTTTTAATTAGGTTGGATTCTAAATACGAACCAATTTTTTTCATATACAAAATTATTTTTTTGTAAAAACAATATATATATATATATATATATATATATATATATATATATATATATATATATATATATATATATATATACACACTGTTTTTACAAAAATTGTATATGAAAAAATTATTTTATTTACTATATATATATATATATATATATATATATATATATATATATATATATAATATGTTTTAACAAAACCAATGTTCGCAGGTTGCAGTTAGGATAAAAAAAACAATCAGAAAACAATAAGAATGAAAAAAATTACTGCAAATGGAAGTCACATCTTTAACCAGGTGTGACAACGCTGTTGATAAAGAAGAAGAAGAAGAAGAAGAAGAAGAAGAAGAAGAAGAAGAAGAAGAAGAAGAAGAAGAAGAAGAAGAAGAAGAAGAAGAAGAAGAAGAAACTGATGCTGATTATAAGGCGCCGGATGAAGATGACAATGATGCTGATATAGAGATGGGAGAGTGTAGGGGGCAGTTGTGGGTGGACCAAGAGGAGGAAGGACGGTGGTGTGTCAGTTGGGGAGGGTTGAAGATTTAGCAGCGGTTGATTTATGTGTGCTTGTGGATTATTTCCAAGTTGATTGTCAGGATAAAGCCTACCTTAATCAATTGTACTAGTAGCTCAACGCATGCCTCCCAAAAAGATAGCATTTTTTTTAAAGAAAAGGGGGAAAAAAAGGGGGAGAAATAATAATAATAATAATAATAATAATAATAATAATAATAATAATAATAATAATAATAATAATAATAATAATAAAAATAGATAGAGAATAGATTCCGCTTTCATTTTCTTCTTCTCCCTTTCTAAACGAAGCATTAAACATTTTAATTGCAATATTTCAAATCTTTCAAAGTTTTTATTATTATTATTATTTTTATTATTACTCGGTATAAACGAAACAAAATGGCGTGAGTTATCTCTTTTCCTTGGAGTAAAAGGTTTTCGGTTTTGTTGTTTTGATTGATTTTTTTAGACGCTCATCACCATTTTGTTGGTGAAATTTTACATTGCCTTTTTATTATTAGTATTATTATTTTATTTACTTCCGATACAATATCAACCCACTCCCTTTTCCGCCAGTTATACATTTATTATACACCGCGCACATGTGTGTGCGCACACGCGTGTGTCTCCGATTGGAAAGGAGGGAATGAAAAAGGGGGAAAAAAACAAAAAAAAAAAACGAAAGACTTGTACACGTTCCGTTATACGACACTCTCAACATTACCGACTAATATCTCGAAAACAAGCTATACGAACCGTTCAAGAGATTAAATTAACAACGACTTATCCATTTATTGATACCTCTATTATCGCGCCCGACGTATTTATTTTATAGTTTCCCATTTTTCTTAGATCTTATTTTCTAAAAGACAACACGTCATGCTGACGAGGCTATTTCGGTATTATTGTATCTATTTACTATGCCTCCCCACAGGGCAGAGTTAGACACCAAGGTCGTTTTTTAACGTGGAGAAAAGGTACAAAAATAAAAATTGTCTCAGTCGTGAAGGATTGCTATCCTCCACCGAAAGAGAACAAGAAATGGAAGTGCCGCATCTGAAGAACAGATACTATACTTTGATCTACAAAGGCCGTCAGTTACATAGTATCTGTTCTTCAGATGCTGCGCTTCTATTTCTTGTTCTTTTTCGGTGGAGGAGAAATCCTTCACGACTGAGACAATTTTTATTTTTGTACCTTTTCTCCACGTTAAAAAACGACCCTGGTGTCTAACTCTGTTCCGTGGGGAGGCATAGTAAATAGGTACATCATCCCTTCCCACCCCAAAGTAAAACAGAAAGTTTCTTTGAGGCGATTACGTTCGAACACCTTTTAAATAAATCAGTCACCACACACAAAAAATTAGAATTTAGAGTAGGTGATCAGTTTTGTCCTTGCGACCAGGTAGAGTTTGAAGGATATGTAATCGTTTTAGCTAAATCGGGTTTGTATTACTATACACATAGATTCGAAAAAGTTGTCAAAAAACAAATATATAATAAATAAATGTTATTAAAGGCAAGATAAGTTACTTTTCTACCTAACTGGATATTTTTTTAGTATTTTTATTTAATGTAGCATGTGTATTCAGCTCGAAAAAACATACGCTGTTTACCGATGTATTTGAAAATTGCAAATGGCGCGGCACTCTCTGGTGTACGGGTAAATTTGGGAAAATGAGTTAAAACTAAAAAAAATACACAAAATACTGTTAAAAACACACCGATTATACGGCAGCCTATATTACGGTAACATATATTGAGCGAGTTTCTAACAGTATATTTTTAGTTTTAACTCATTTTCCCAAACTTACCGTGTTCATCAGAGAGTACCCCGTCATTTGCAATTTTCAAATACATCAGTAAACACTACTGCATGTTTTTCGAACTGAATTACATATGAATGTAACATTAAATAAAAACACTAAACAATTATCCAGTTAGGTAGAAAAGTAACTTATCTTACCTTTAATAACATTTATTTGTTATATATTTGTTTTTTGACAACTTTTTCGAATCTATGAGTACAGTAATACAAATCCGCTAAATCTTATATGCAATCATTTTTTTTGTTGTTGTTGTTTTTCTGAAGAAGGGGGTTCAGGTGGTGTTGACATTGAAATTAGTGGCTAATGGTAGGATTAAAAGAGTTTTTTTTTGGGGGGGGGTCGTGGGGGCTGTTGCTACTTGAACTTCGAATTAGTGGTAAGATTATGTGAGTTTTGAGGGAGGTGGAGCTGTTATCATCTGGAATTCATGTTAGTGGTAGAGTTAAAGGAAGGGGTGCTTGTCAGGTCAGTGAAAAGAAATTTCTTTTAACGTAAAAGTAATTATTTCATTTTTATAATCAAGTGTTTATTTTATCAGGAAAAAAAATACTATCAAAAACGCACACAATTTATCAATAAATAAAATAAAATAAAAAATATAGTTATGTGCCTTTATTTATTTATAAATTTATTTTATATATCAATTTAATACTTTTTTTTCTCTGATTTATTTATTTATTTTACCAGAGAATCCCTCAACCTGATGGGGTAATGTTTTTTTGTAAAAATTGACAGAAAATTGAGTTTTATTATTGCAAAACAAAAACATTTAAGAAACTATATATATATATATATATATATATATATATATATATATATATATATATATATATATATATATGTGTGTGTGTGTGTGTGTGTGTGTGTGTGTGTGTGTGTGTGTGTGTCTGGTCACGAATAGGCTCCTATATGGTTGACTATTTTAAAAAACTGATTACATATAATCATAGAAGATGTATCGAGACACAGGAATGGGTATGTTTGATCTGGCAGCACAGTGGTTCATTAAAATTGTGGGGTCTGTGTTCGCGCCTGGTATGGAAATAAAAAATTAAAAAAAAAAAAAAACGTTTACAAGTGTTTTTGATATAGATGTACATAAAATTGTGGAGTCTGCGTTGGCGCCTGGCCCCCATAGAATGGAAATAGGCACAAACTTTAATAAAGACCTTTCATATCTATCTGTGTAAGTATACTTTGATAACTATGTTTCTGTTTAAAGAAATATGGTATAATAAAATTATGGGGTGTTCGTTCGCACCTGACCTCCATAGAATGGAAATACGTCACAAAGTTTAACGTTTTTTTAATATAAATCCACAGAATATTGTGATAAGTGTTTCAGTGTGAACAGGTATGGTATAATAAATTATGGGGTTTATCTATGTTATTTTTACTTACATCATATTTTGCTTTGGTTTTGATACTCCCGAATTCAACCCAAATTCACAACCCTTCCTTTTCATAACCTATCATACTTTCATAAATCAGAGTCCATTTTCTGTAGGCTGTTTTTGAACCCAGTCAACGACGGGTACTTTTGCTAGTATATATATATATATATATATATATATATATATATATATATATATATATATATATATACAGTTGTGCCCGATATTATTCATACCCCTCTTGAAAATTGAGTTTATTAGGTGTAACTTTTGTAAGAATTTATTGTTTACGTCCATATTGATACATATTCTTAATAAACCTCTTCTGATCATTTTCGTCATTTTAAAATCTCGGGATACTTGTAATAAAAGAAATATACAGCTATTTATAAAATCTGCAATGTTCAAAAATAATCATACCCCCTTATTTTTTCAGTATTAATCGAGTTTCTGACTGTTTGTTTTCTGTTTGATTCTTATTTTGAATGCTTTTATACAACCTTTGATTAATTTCATTTCGTTTTTTGCATTTTTCAGAAATTAAAATGATATCAACTGAAAACCAATAAAAGAATAAAAATTATTAGAATGGGGAAGAAAAAAGAGCTTAGTAATGATCTTAGGACTAAAATTGTGAATTCACATAAGGATGGTTTAGGTTACAAGTCAATTTTCAAGAAATTTGAGGTCCCTACAGCAACAGTACAGAGCATCATCAAAAAATTCCAGAGCCACCACACAACAAACAACTTGATTGGTAGAGGAAGAAAAAGGAAACTGTCTGCTAGAGCCACCAGGAATATTGTAAGAAGTGTTAATGCAAATCCAACCACCACTAATAAGGACATTTTAGAAAATCTGGAGTCTTCTGGCATAAAAATATCAAGGCAAACATTGCAAAGGACTCTGCATGAAAATGGTCTGAAAGGAAGAAGACCAAGAAGGACTCCATTGCACACCGGAAAACACCTTGCAGCACGTCTAAAGTTTGCTAGGACCCATGTGAATTCTCCAGCGTCCGTTTTCTCAAGTATTTTGTGGACTGACGAAACAAAAATTGAATTGTTTGGCCATATGGATGCTTCTTACGTTTGAAGGAAGAAAGGAGAAGCTTACAACCCAAAGAACACCATACCCACGGTGAAACATGGTGGTGGTAGCTTAATGTTTTGGGGCTCCTTTTCGGCTAGTGGTCCAGGTAGTTTGGTCAAGATAGATGGAACCATGAAGAAGGAGCAATATTTGGAGATACTCAAGAAAAACATTAGACAGGATGCGGAGAAGCTCCGTTTAGGACCAAACTGGGTCCTTCAACAGGATAATGATCCAAAACATACTGCCAAAATAGTCAAGAAATGGTTTGAGGATAATCAAATTAATGTTTTGAAATGGCCTAGCCAGAGTCCAGACCTGAACCCTATCGAAAACCTCTGGCACATATTGAAAACTGAGGTTAAAAAGCGGAAACCTAGAAATTTGAGGGATTTGGAGAACTACTGCATTGAAGAATGGTCAAAAATCAGTGTTGATGCTTGTAAAAACCTTGTTGATAAATATCCCAAACGGTTACAGGCAGTTATTAAGAATAAAGGGCATGCTATTGACTATTAGTAAGAGAGGTATGAATAATTTTGAACTAGTGCCATTATTGTTTTTCTTTGTATAATGTTTCAAACTTGCATAATTTATTTATTTGTTGAGTTTAAATAAATGCTTATGCTTGATTTATTGTTTGAAATCCCTTTAATATTGTCTACCTTCTGGTTTGAGCAATATTCTTATAGAAATCTCAAAGATCCGAGGGGTATGAATAATATCGGGCACAAGTGTATATATACTCGGGTTTTTTTTATATTCAAAAGTAATGGACTAATGAATTCAACGAGGTTGTTAGATAGTGCTCAATAAAAAGAGCTGATAATACTTGTTTATTGTTATATAAACATGCTCACATCCCGCTGCTACAAATAGCCACTTGTTTCAATCAAACAACAGATATCATCAGGCAGCGACTTGACTATTCAAAAGTTCAATGAATAACCTTTGTATATAATATATATAATAATAATAATATTCATTGAACTTTTGAATAGTCAAGTCGCTGCCTGATGATATCTGTTGTTTGATTGAAACAAGTGGCTATTTGTAGCAGCGGGATGTGAGCATGTTTATATAACAATAAACAAATATATATATATATATATATATATATATATATATATATATATATAGGCAATTGCTTACAGTTAATAGTTAAGAGTCGAAAAATAAAACTAATTCGGTGTCGGAATTTTTTAAATGAGTATTAAGAATTGATATAATTCGGTTGGACTACTGTTCTCAGACGTCATTATTTCGGCAGATGTAAGCTCACACGTGGTTCAGGTGCGTTTTGTATAATTCTAGGATCAGTAAGAAACGGAACCCTTAGCTATATAATTATAAAACCATATGGACCTTGCTTGCTTGCATATTGTCTTCGACGATCTGGCGATTTCCTCTTTTAAAAAAAGGAAGATATGTATATATATGTGTGTGTGTATGGGAGACGTAGGCGTGGCTAAGAGGCTAAGGAATGGGGGTGGAGAGTTGTATGATTTGGTTTCGAATCTAGCTGATGGCACCCAAGATTATATATATATATATATATATATATATATATATATATATATATATATATAACTTTATTCGATTGGCAAAATTTTAGAATAATTATAAAGAAGTGAACCATCGTGTAAATTCAATCAACTAAAATAAGATGGAAAACGGGGTGAGGAAAAAAAAATGGGGCAAGTTATATGTAACACATGTACAATTCAATAAAATAAATAAGTCGATTAAAAACAAGATCGTTAAAATACACCCGAAGAAGCGCTTTTCGTTCAGACTAACATTTTCAAGGGTCATAAGTCTGAAAATTATTATTCTTTTAGAATATTTGGTAGTGGTATGGAGTAAGAGCGGAGAGGAGGTTAAAAAAAAAAAAAAAAAAAAAAAAAAAAAAATATATATATATATATATATATGTGTGTGTGTGTGTGTTTAGTTTTGATCTCATTATTATATATTAGGTTTAATGTAATAATCGACAGAGAGTTGTCTCTATAATAATAAATACGAAATTTGCATGAATTAAAATATCATATTTAAGCGTATCTTACAACCGCGCAACGCCGTGCGGTCTGCTAGTACAATTATTATAATTTATTAGAAAGCATGTCGTTCAGAAATCCCGTACAGATTTCCCGAGTTTGACAAGATATACCTGAGCAAGATTGGAGGTTACATCGGCCGAAACGTTGTGAGAATAATATCGAAGATGAAAACAGTCCAAATAATATCAACGTAATTCTTTTACTTTGATATTATTTGGATTACTATGTTAGGGGGAGGGGGATGCTATTATACATGTCAATGCTGGCTGATTTTGATTTTTACTGTATTTCTGCCGATATGCATTATTTGGACACTTGCTTTAAGCAAACAAAAAAGCTGTGATATGTCGAAACAACTTTCTATAGATGTGTGTGTGTGTGTGTGTGTGTGTGTGTGTGTGTGTGTGTGTGTGCGTGAGAGAGAGAGAGAGAGAGAGAGAGGGGAGAAGAGGAGGTCTGGTTCGGAATGATATACATATAGTTGAGAAATATATGCTTATATAATATATAAAAATGGAAAATATGAAAAATATTTTAAACAAAATCTTGTATCCTATTATATATATATATATATATATATATATATATATATATATATATATATATTATTCAATTTCTACCCCAAACAAGGCACAGTGCCACTTTGAAGTAGGGGGCTACTATCGGGGACATAATTTGCAGGGGTATTATAAAGAAAGATAAGTAGCAAGATGTCTGTTCACATTACACTTGAACTTCTGCATGTCAGTACAGTTAGGAAAGCAGAATCCCGGTAGGGAGTTCCAAAGTCTGGCAATTCCGGGGAAGAAACTATTGGAGTAGAAGGCCTTCTTACACCTAAAGCTCTCTACGGTGAAGGGGTGGGATTTGGTTGCTTGTCGGGTTTGTCGGGGTATTCACGTCGAGGGGATACAAGTGCTTGTAGTTCGTCAGAGCATTCACCATTAAAGTACTTGTAGAACAGGCATCATATATATATATATATATATATTTCTGTAGAAATAGATTTTCTTATAATATATACCGATCCTTATTTAAGAAGCCCATTGTAATTACACTATTGTTTATTTGTTTTTCGATACGTTTTGAATGAATCAATTATTTACGTGAAAGTGCATTTTTACCTAAATGCGAGTTGGGAATAATTTTCCTTTTTACCAATTTGGAACCCCCAGATGAGGAGCGGCATATATATTGTTTTTAAAATATAATTATCCACTGACACGTGTTTCGTCGTCTGCGACTCATCAGAGTTGCTGAATCTAGCGAGATTCGAAATCGGGACCTCATGGTAAGAAGCCTAAACTGGAGGTACCAAATTGGTAAAAGGGAAAATTATTCCCAACTCGCATTTAAGTCAAAATGCATTTTCGCATAAATAATTGTATTCATTGAAAACGTATCGCAAAAACAAAAACAAATAAATAACATCTACGTATATCACGATATATCCAAACAGTCATGCGAAATGGACCAGTGTAGGGATTTAGGCTTCTTACCATGGGGTCCAGATTTCGAATCTAGCTAGATTCAGCCACACTGATTAGTCGTAGACCACGAAACACGTGTCAGTGGATAATTATATTAATATATATATATATATATATATATATATATACACACACACACAAAACAAATAAACAACATCTACGTGTGTATATATATATATATATATATATATATATATATATCTACGTGTGTATATATATATATATATATATATATATATATATATACACACACACAAAACAAATAAACAACATCTACGTGTATATATATATATATATATATATATATATATATATATATATATATAGTAAGTTATGAAAATATATATGGCAATTAAGCTACACAGAATATTCTGCGTTTCATTCTCGTGAGAATTCGTCAAGCTTTACTACGTAGCTATTTACAGAAGGGACCACATGAAGGTTGCCAACATCCATAAGGCATAGTATTGCTGCGGAACTGACCGTGTTCGAACTTGAAATATTCAGATCGTCACCCACATCTTTATCCATGTGACCAACGCCACCTCCCAACATCAAATAAAATCCGTTAAAACAACGTAACATTTTAAAGACAATTGAAATACGTATTCATGCGATTGTCACTATCGACATGTATTTATTTCAGATCTATATTTTTTTTCCTCAGCAATGTGGATATTCATATTTATACTATGCTTTCAGCCGACGCGCTCTCCCGCCTTCTCCAGGTAGATTGTTCATCTACAGGAATGTTTTAACACATATTATTTTTGGTACTTCTGCAGTTTAAAGCCGGGTTTTCCGTGAGTATCGCCCAGCAACGCTCGGCGAACGACGGAAACCGCCGGATTATACCGAGTGAGCAAAAACAGAAGCAAGCGAGCAGACGGTAAAAATTGGAAGAAAAAAAAAAAAAAAGGAAAGAAAAGAGTTTAAAAGGAAAAGAAAAGAAATGTCAGCCCAGCATAGCATTAACAGACATAACCTCCCCATATTAAGAACGGCTTTTGGAATAAACATCCCAACCTCGAAACCCGTTCTTAACAAGGGGAGGTTGGAGGTGTTTATATTATGCTTGGGCAGGTCGTAAAAAATGCCAAAATAACGTTCCATACACAAACAAAATAAAAAATATATTTGTTCCCTAATCCAAAGTAACAAAACTTTTATTACCCCCCCCCTCAAAAAAAAAAAAAAGAAAATACAGTTGCCATGAAAATAAATAAGACAGTAAAATTTATGAAATTATTACGGCAGGTTGTTTGTTTTATTGTTTTATTTTATTTTTTGTTCGTTTCTTTTTTTTTTTTTTTTTATTAACTTCCATTCGCTCAGTATAATCTGGCGGTTTCTGTTTTCCGCCGGGCGAGACTCACGGAAAGGCGGGCTTTAAACTGCCAAAAAATCCTTATTTATTTTATTTTTTTTTCAAAGTCGATAATGATAATACCTATTTACAATGCCTTCCCACGGGGCAGAGTTAGACGCCAGGGTCGTTTTTTAACGCGGAGAAAAGGTACAAAAATAAAAATTGTCTCAGTCGTGAAGGATTTCTCCTCCACCGAAAGAGAACAAGAAATGGAAGTGCCGCATCTAAAGAACAGATACTACACTTTGATCTTGGGCAAAAGTCGATAATGATAATAGTCCAAAATGAAATAATTTAAATAATAACTTTTCTTGTACGAAGTAATAACCAATTCTTAACTAATAAAATTAGTCACTTGTGCTGTTTATTTTGAGATAGAAAACAAGTTGGGGGCTAATATACTTCGATTCTAAAGAAATTTGACTTTCAGAAGTGATGAAATATATAAAAACATCTTATTTATATACAAAGAACATATCTTTAGTTTTCGAGACATTATATATATATATATATATAAATAATATATATATATATATATATATATATATATATAAATAATATATATATAAATAATATATATATATATATAAATAATATATATATATATATAAATAATATATATATATATAATATATATAATATATATATAATATATATATATAATTATTCTCTTATACCTACAGACACTAGTGCTTCATGCATACGCAATCATCAGTGTAGAAGTTGACAATTCCTGACAGTCAGGAGATTCAAACTCAGCTACGAAGTTACCTTTGGTTCCATTTGCTAAGCGTTTAGCTCCAGGCCACCAAACAATTGCTATGGAGAATGAATCGAATTAACAACTAATAAACGTACAATTCGGACATGGACATTAGACAATCCAGAGTGTTCGAACGAGCAGAAGTTGTGAACGTTGCATAAACCCTAGTTGAATGCCTCTTAGTATATATTTCCAAGACAGCCCATCAAATGAATAACAATTAAGCTATGTTGCAAGATCCAAGGTTTTATTTATCAGTTTGTTTTTTTATTATTATTCAATTTTCACCCCAACCAAAGCACAGTGCCACTTTGATGTAGGGGGCTACTATCGGGGTCATAAGTTGCAAAGGTATTATGAAGGGAGATGAGTAGCAAGATATGTTTACATTACACCTGAACTTCTGCATGTCGGTACAGTTGGGAAAGCAGAATCCCGGAAGGGAGTTCCAAAGTCCAGCAGTTCTGGGGAAGAAACTATTGGAGTAGAAGGCCTTCTTACACCTAGTGATCTCTACTGTAAATGGGTGGGATTTGGCTGCTTGTCAGGTTTGTCGGGGGTATTCACGTCGGGGGGGGGGGGTACAAGTGCTTGTAGTTCGTCAGAGCATTCACCGTTAAAGTACTTGTAGAACAGGCAGAGGGATGCAACATTTTATCGATGGGACAGAGGTCGAAGCCTAGATCACAGTTCAGGACCTATCAGGTTGGCGACTCTCTTTTGAACCCTGTCCAGGAGTGAGAGACAAGTAGTAGATGCACCAGCCCAAATGTGACAACAGTACTCCATACACGGGCGAATGGTGGCTTTATAGAGGTACAAAATACTTTTTAGGCATAAGTAGGTTTCTAGCATGGTAGAGAGAGCCCACCTTCCTCACAGCAGCCTTGGCAATGTTCATAATGTATTGATTCCAGTTCATGTTCCCTGTAAAAGTTAGACCGAGGAGTTTAAAGGAAGTACTTTCAGGTAATGTGTTCTTAGCCATTGCTATTGGTGGTAGAGAAGGTTTCTTGTAATTATTGAAGGAGACAAGCTTAGTCTTGGCAGTATTGAATGTGACCATCCATTTTTGTCCCCATTCCACTACAGATTAGAGATCATTCTCTAGTGTTTCTACCGTTTCTTTTGATATGTGTTCATTTGTTTACCCCTCGTGCCTGTTATAGAGAGTGGTGTCATCAGCAAATATACCCATCTCCGAAACAATGTTATCAGGGAGGTCATTTATGGTATTTATTTGCTTCCCCACCAAACCAAATTAGGCACAGGGCAGTTTTTATGAATATCAGGAATATCAAAATTTGGATACTTTTTACATACCTGTTTCATTTACGCCGAAACAGTCATTATTTTTATTTTAATATTGATTTTTTCCTCATTTATATTCATCAGGAAAAATCAACAGTTTTTTTTCTTTATGGCATCCCCTAATTGTAAAAGTTCATTATATAATCATGACATATACAAGTTGCTGAATTGAATTATAAATACATAACAAGTACGTTGTTTGAGATAATCTATATAATTATAAAACTCAAATGACCTTGTAACGGGTGTTGTAACCCAGCATCCGGTTTACGACTTCCGGTTGCACATGCTTACATAATCAATGTGACAATAAAACATATTGTTTTACTGCGTACGTTTTCAGTGCACCAATTGTTTTTTTTTTCGTGTTTAAATTATCCATCCATTTTTTTTACATCGTTCATTTCCCTATTACGTTTAAGTTATTTTAATGCAATTTTCTTACAAATAAATCTACTTTAACCTGTTGACAACCATAAGAGCATTTTACAAAGGTGATTTACCCAACGCATTTCTTTTTTTTTAATTTATTTTCCATTTTTTAATACACCTTTCTTAAAAAACATCCATACATTTTCTTCTACACTACCAACATAAATAAATAACCCCGAAAATATGTTTATTTTTTATTTGCGTTACAAATAAATAATCAATGCGACAATAAAACGTATTGTCTTACTGTGTACGTTTTCAGTGTCCCAATCGGTTTTTTATCCACGTTTAAATTAAAAGAGATATAAAAATTTGAATTTAACTTTAAGTATTATGGTATCTGTCCAGTGCACATTTACCTATAAGTATGGCAAACCACTTATAATTCAATGGCTATAAGTTTTTTTTCAAAAATAAACAATCATAAACAGAACGACTCCTAGAAATCTATCTGTATTCTTTTTTCATTTTAATATACTTCCATAGAAATGTCTCTGTTATGTCACAAAAACTATTTTCTTTACGTCACAAGTGTCACGCTCATACATAGCTAATATAACATACTGACCCAACGGGTCACAGGTAGTCTAGTTATATATATATATATATATATATATATATATATATATATATATATACACACACACATCTTATATTCTAAAGTCTATTATATACGAGCTGGCAACCCGGCGTTTCCTGATTGTACAATACGCTTAAACATGATATTTTAATTTATACAGATTGCGTATGTATTATTATAGAATCAATCCTCTATTGATTATTATTATTTACGAAATAAAAAAAAATAATAATGATAATGTCTTTCATCAAATTCCGTTAGTGTTTGTTTACAATATCACGTCAGCTGATATTTGGGCTTGACGATGAATGCCCTGGAAAATTCATGTCTGATTGATGTTTAGTTTTTAAATATGCAAACGAAGAAATGATTTGCGGCGATTTTGAAGGTTACCTTCTTTCTTTTGTTTTTAATTGAACTCATTATTAAGAAAAATTAAAATAAATGAAGTAGATCCGGGCTTGATAAGGGGGGTCATTCGATCTGTCGTCGAATGCTCTACCACTAAGCTATATCTCTAGATGACAAGAAATCTGGGTGGGGTGGGTGTTAAGAAGAAATGATTTGCAGAAATTTTATTATTTCCCTTAGCCAGTGTAACGTAAAATATTCCCCTGTAAAAATTCTTCTTTTTTATCTATAAGAAAGAACGACTATTTTTTAGATCGTTTTTTTTTTTTTTTTTCAATTTTTGATATTTATCGGATGAATTTCTGTATATAACACATCTAAAAACACTGTCAGATATATAAATTACCTTTGTGTAAAATTTGAAAAAGATGGGCTCAGCCGTTTCGGAACGTCTGGGGAAGGAACTCTCTCTCTCTCTCTCTCTCTCTCACACACACACACACACACACAAAGTGACTTTATAAAATAGTAGAGATTATTATTCTTTATTTCGATGAATGTCTAAATTTTCATCTTTCTTCTTTCTTTCTTTCTTTCTTTCTTTCATTGGAAAGCAAACAACTGGTGCATATGCTCTGAAGCTGGAGACATTATTTCATTGGGCTTGTTATCAGAAACAATTTTGACGATATTATAAGTAATATTTACTTAAACTAATATATTCTTAATATAAAACTCATATATATATATATATATATGAGTTTTATATTAAAAAATATACTTTTGAGTAAACATCCCTTATAAATAAGATTAGTGAAAAATAATTAAATGACAACAAAAGAATTATAGTTGATGCAATAACTAGCTGTACCCGCCCGGTCACGCGTTGCTGTGGCTGAGTCTAGTTGATGCAAGTATGAGATCGATTTGTATCGCACGCACGCACACACACACAAACTCAGGCATACACACACACACACACACACACGTGGATACGCACACGACCAAACACACACTCAAAAATACACACACGCACAAACGTGCACATACACACGCACACACTTTGCAAATAGTCATAAGGAGATTTTGAAGTATATAAACTGTCAAATTCTGATTATGATTAAAGTAAAGCAATATAGGTTACTGTGTAAGTTTTTGGCAAAATCCGGATCACGGCTATATTATTCGCTTAATCTGTTTTTTTTTTATTTTATTTAGCGTAAAAAGAAAGAATTTCAGTCAAATAGTCAGAAATAAAAAGTTTAAAGGCTTCAAAGCATACATAAGGAGATTTATGAAGTAAATAAACTGTCAATTTTTTGTTCGTCAAAATCTGCGGTTCGGCTATAGTAATCGCTGATACCGTTTTATTATTTATTTATTTAGTGAAACTAAAACAAGAATTTTAGTAAATCGCACAAAACAAATGTTAGAGCTAAGCAATATAGGTCACTGTGTAAGTTTTCTGCAATATCCGGGTCTCAGCTATATTAATCACTTTATCCGTTGTATTTGTTTTTATTTAGTGTAAAAGGAGAGAATCTCAGTCAAATACTCAGGCATAAACAGTTTAAAGGCTTCCAAAGCATACATAAGGAAATTTGTGAAGTAAATAAACTGTAAATTTCTGGTTCGTTAAAATCTGGGTCGCGGCTATATGAATCGCTTATGTCGTTTTATTTATTTTTTATTTAGCATAACTAAGGAAAGAATTGTAGTAAATCGTACCAAGAAAAAGGAAGTTCTATGTAGCTAAAAAAAGATGCAATAATTTCTATCAGCATGTGCGATGGATCGAAAAACAGTATTTAATCACAAAATGTACGACGTATGTAAACACGAAAGATTTAGCATGGTAGCGTAACTGCATAAGAACAATCAACGTCTATGGTATATTTAATGTAAAAATGAACGAAATCTTGGCTTATGGACATGTCTCGATATGTTGCAGTTGGTTATGATGTTTGTATTTAGTTTATTGAAAACAATTACATCGTGTAGGGAGTGACGCCATATTTAAACATTTCTGGAGCGTTTGTTTTTATAAGATTTTGATTCTGGAATGAACGAATTGTCAGCTGTCAGCCAATGAGATTTGGTGGAATGTGAGAAGGGAAAAGTTTTTATTTTAGAATTTGGAAATGGAAAGCTCATGGTATGTTCATGAGTATAAGATCCAGTTAATAGATCTGTCGAAAGTGCAGAATTCCTCCCGGTGATAAGTGAAGCAGTAGAAGGACTTGTCTTTTAGAGGGGAAAATAGGAACTGCTTACTCTAAAGAGGATTTTGACTGTGATGATGTTGCTCCTAGGATGTAATGTAAGATTTTATTATAACGAGTGCATGTATCTCTAATGGCGTTCTAAATTTATATAAGATAGTGACTAATAGTCAAGACATAATAAATTAGTATGCAGCATCTGTTGTTGGAAACCTACAGTACTTTGGTCTAGAGGGGAATTTCTGCAAACAAAATATTATATCGGTGATAAATTTATTTAAAATATTAATAAAATTGCATTCTATGTGGATATAAAATTTAAATCAAATCAATAATTGGAATAAAAATGCATATATTTTGTAATTTATTTGTTATATGCTGTGTAATTACATCAAGCTTCATAAATTAAGGATTAGTATGAATAAAAAGTGAAATATAATTTTAAAAAAAAACACTTTCACAGATATATATGACTGAGCCATTTAAAAGAAATAAAAATAAGCCGCTAAATTAAAGCTTAAATACGTCCAATGAATTTGTCAAACAATGTGTGATTTCTTACAAGATATGTTAGCTTGTTAAAACATAAATAGACCTTATTCATCCTATTTCTGCATAGTTGCTAGGATGGCCGCTTAGGTTTACGGGTCAAGACATGAGAGAACCATGCAAATTGCAAAATAGTCATTACCTCACCGACGATTTCTTAAAATAGATAAAACATATATGTCTAAGGATACTATTTGAAAACATTTATTATACATTATGTATGTATCGATAGATAGGTAGATAGATAATGTATAGTAAATGTTTTAAAATAATATCTATAGACATATATATATATGTTATGACTGGCTCATACATACTGACACAGTTTTCATCATATCAATGAAGTCACATGTGTACATAAACACACACACACACACACACACACATATATATATATATATATATGAACATATATATATACACACATACATGTGCATATACACATATATACACACATAGATACATACATATATGTGCATATGCAAATATATATGCATATGTATACACACATACAATTGAGATTGTCAGACTGATTTCCTCATCTTGGTTGTTATAGTCACTTTTAAGATAAGGAAGTCAGTCCGACAATCTCAATCAATGAAAACACCTCATTTAAAAAATACAGACAATTACTATACACACATACATTTATATATATATATATGTATACACACACACACACATATATATATATGTTTATTTTTTATTGTTTTTAAATTCTCGAACAGTGTTTCAAGGGAAACAACTGATGATCCCTGAAATAACATTCGGACTATTGTGAATTCGTGAAAACAAATTGATTCGGCGATTGCAGGTGATTAAATGACTTACTGGCAAAATTATTTCCAACGAAAGACAACAAAAATATATATATATATATAGTTTTAAAGGTTAAAAAATCTTCAAGACTGTGTGCGCGTGTGTTGTTTCGGCATCAAGTTTTGGTGCTGTATTTACATGCATAAATGTCTATTCACATCCGTACATAATCTAAAAGTTTGTCAAAGTTTGTCAAAGTTTGTATAAACCTGGATATGATCTTCATCATCTCTCTCTCTCTCTCTCTCTCTCTCTCTCTCTCTCTCTCTCTCTCTCTCTCCTGCTAAGTATGTATGTGTGTGTGTGTATATATATATATATATATATATATATATATATATATATATATATATATATATATATATATATATATACATGTTAAGTTGTTCCACGGCACAGAAACACAAACATTCTTCTATTGAACCAAAGGTGCATCTTCTGCAGGCGTTCACCGCGACTGCGACTTGGCGCTCGGGTGAAAATCTTTCCCAAAGGCAGATTTACATTTCTGTTGATGATATTATATGCAGGAATCAAGTCTCCTCGGATCCTATGCTGCTTAAGTGAGAATAAATTTACTCTTTGGAGACGCTTATTGTAGGTAAGCACAGAAAACCCTGTCAGCATCCTATAGGCCAACGATTGTACACGTTAATATTTATTAGGAAATAAAAGTAATATCATCTTAATAGATGATTAAAAATAAAACGAAACCAATAACAGATTTCTTAAGATACGTCCATTCAATATGTGAGTTTCGAAAAGAAAATGTTATTTCACGTTGAAGTGTGACAGGCGGACAGATAATCTTATACATATGTGTGAATGCATCTGAAAATGATTTTTTTTTTAATTTAAAAATGATACACCAATACAAAATGCTATTTCAAATACACTCACACACACACATACACACATATATATATGTGTGTGCGTGTGTGTGTGTATATATATATGCGTGTGTGTGTGTGTGTACGAATATACATGTATATGTGTGTATACGCATACACATGTATATGTGTGTATACGCATACACATGTACATATATAAATAAAATAAAAATTACAATTAAATTTACCAAAATGATCCAAGATGGTAAAACTAAAGTATATTATAAATATGAAAGAATAAATATTTATAAAGTAATCTCAACTAGATGTAAAAGCCAGATAAAACCAAATAGGAGATAGCGCTTATAATAAGAGCAAACAGTTAATAAAACATGTTAAAAACACTTTGAAAAAGAGTTTAAAACATTTAATCTGAAAAGGAAACACTTGATACACGCACACACATATATACATGTATATGCGTATACATACATATATATATATATGTATACACACACAAACGTGCATATAAACACACACACAGGCATATACACACATACACAAATATGCATATACACACACGTGCATATACATACACACATATATACATATACACACATATATGCATATACACACATACACACGTGCATATATACACACACGTGCATATACAAACACATGCATATTCATACACTCATATGCATATAAACACACACAAACACACATATGCACACACGTGCATATTCATACACTCATATATGCATATACACACACACACACAAACACACATATGCACACACGTGCATATTCATACACTCATATATGCATACACACACACACAAACACACATATGCACACACGTGCATATTCATACACTCATATATGCATACACACACACATATATATATATATATATCAATATATATATATATATATATATATATATTGGAATTTCCTACGACTTTTTACGTTCAGAAATAGAACAAAGTCATACTTTACAGAGGAAATATATTTTCAAATATTGTCTTGGTATTTTATTTTGCTCAATTTATTCATCCAGAAGAATTCTTACAATAAAGACGAAACGTTGATGAACATATGCCTTGGTTTGTTCCCTTTTCATGTTTCTATACATATATGTATACATATGTATCTATATACAGATATATATGTATGTGTGTGTGTGTGTGTGTGTGTGTGTGTGTGTGTGTGAATTGATCCAGCCTTATGTATATACACGTATGCAAATTGATCCACCGTTGCATGGACATTTATGCAATTCCTGCAAGGCTCATTTGCATATAAATTCATGCAAACACTACCTGCTAGGTCAGCCTGTGAAATTTTTTTCTTTTTTATTCTTTTAAATTAAGAAAACAAAAATCAATACTGAATTTAAGGCTCATTTTATATTCAACTTCAAAATATTAACAACAAATAGTTACACAATGTTCGCATAAAAAAAAAAAAAGACCAAAACACTGTTCAAAAATAACTTATTAAAATATATTAATATGTAAGAGAAATTAAAGTCGATTTTAATAGCATTATGTTTTTTTTGTGGGGGGGGGGGGATTTGAATGTGGAATTTCTTCCATTTGAATCTAGTGGCGTTGGGACTAACATGCAAAACCACTGTTTTCTTCTCCCCCACTTCCGACCCCCCCCTCTCTCTCTCTCTCTCTCTCTCTCTCTCTCTCTCTCTCTCTCTCTCTTTCCTTCCAATGGTTTGTGTCTGGCAGTCAGTCAATATAATGGTGACCATAGGATAGTAGTAGGAATGCCTAGTACTGTTTCACTAAATCCAATCTGCATGTCTCAAATGCATGTCATTCTTTTATTCCCATCTCTCATTCTGCAATTCTCCCATCCCAAACCCCAATTTAAATTTTTTTTAAAACTATTTAAATGAGGAATCCCCACCCACATTTTTTTTTAAGGTTTCAGGCATTCAATAAAATAGAAATCCAAATATTTTATATCTAACTTTATCGTTTTGGAAAGATAAATATTTCTAAGTACATAACATACATAACATAGGACAGAAATATATATATATATATATATATATATATATATATATATGTATATATATATATATATATAAATTTATTTTATGATATAAATACAGTGTAACCCTGATATAAGAGACTTTCCATCTGGAGGGGGAAGGTTACGACTCTCTTATATCCGAGTTACACGTATATCTGGGGTACTTATATCGGGTTACCCTATACATTAACACAGGCTCTAATTTGGGACCAGAGAAAATCTATCTTATATCTGTTTTTCTTATATTCATGTCACACTGTATATAACATTGAGTAGTAATTATATATATATATATATATATATATATATATATATATATATATAATTTCATAATATTAATATATAACGTATATTATAACTATTTTATATATATATATTACTAGGCCTTCAGGTCAAGATCAAAGTGTAGTATCTGTTCTTCAGATGCTATACTTCCATTTCTTGTTCGCTTTCGGTGGAGGAGCAATCCTTCACGACTGAGACAATTTTTTTTTTTTTGTACCTTTTCTCCACATTAAAAAACGACCCTGGTGTTTAACTCTGTCCCGTGGGGAGGCATTGTAAATAGGTACTATATATATATATATATATATATATATATATATATATATATATATATATATATATATAATTTCAAAATATTAATATATAACGTATATTATAACTATTTTATATATATATATATATATATATATATATATATAATTTCATAATGTTAATATATAACGTATATTATAACTATTTTATAAGTATTTATCATATATAATATAGAACAGTGTATATATATATATATAATCATATAATTATATTATAAAATAATTATGTATATATATATATATATATATATATATATAATTATTTTGTAATATAATTATATGACTGTTTTATGTATACCAGGTTAAAGGTATTCAAGGGTGATGACTAGGGCTATAACAGCATTTTCTTTTCATTGTTTTTACTCTCGAGTATATATCCGACACAGGTTGACACAATTGATCGACAGAGAACCACATCACTCTATATAAAAACATATAAGATATCAATGGATATATATCTCAGAATCAAAACAAGGAAAAGAATATGCTGTTGTCATAATTCTAGTGATAACTAATGAATTTAAACAAGGTTATTAAGAGTGCTCAATGAGATATATTTTAATTAATATAAACAAATTTACATGGTCATGACACTGGGCATGCTAACGTTTCGGACAAATTGTCGATTAAAACTAGAAGTCCTTGTTAGGCAACTTAATAAATGATTGTTTTTCACAGAAGATACTAGTTCTCAAATGAAAAATATTATATATATATATATATATATATGTGTGTGTGTGTGTGTGTGTGTGTATGAGAGAGAGGGTCTTATTTATAATATTCCGATTTTTACTGGGTTTATATAATTGAAAATTCAGTAATCGTTCATATACCAATAATTTTTAAGCCAAAAAGAGATGACTGTAACTGTAAGCTACAAAATTACCATATTTCATAATTGAGCATTCATATACTGTTTTAACAAAAACCAAGACATCAAAGAATGGATTAATAGCAACAAATAGTGTATTTCATCGTTAGTTACAATTGTTTCAAGACTATTCGGACAAATTCAAACATTATGTCGTTTGAAAAGTTTTACAAGAACAGCCTTTCTTTATACTTATTGAATAAAAAACACTTTAACAATAAAACATTATGGAAACCATTTCCTTTTTAAGGAAAAGAAAACAAGCGAAAATATTTTACCTATATCTCATCCTTGCAAGTTTATATATATATATATATATATATATATATATATATATATATATATATATTCATAAGTTTCGGTTTCGATTCAAAAATACTTTTGCAGTTTAAACAAAATAGCTACAATAATATCAGAGCGTCTCCATTTACGCTGACTTTCAACAGAATGCCAACATCAATATATTACACATGAATCAGTCCCCCGTGGAATTTCCACAGGTCCCGCTAGTAAATATAATTTTTTATAAAATCAAGTTTTTTTTTTATATTGGCATGTACAGGATCCACTCCTAAGCTAATCAACCAATCATTGTGAATTTTGTCAAAAAATTGCTAGCCTAATGAGTCAAAATGTGGACTATATTTAGTTTTATGCTAAAGGTGTGTAAAGAGGTCAGAAGACCTTAATGAGAATCTAAACATTTCTGATAATTGTGGAATTTTATTAATAGGTATGAGAAACCAATTCATAAATATTCTATAGATTTCAATATCTTTGGAGTTTGTTTCTTACTAGTTTTTAGGACACAGCTTCCTATAAGGAAATTTACATATAGTGAATTTGTGTTGAATTTCATCTCTAATTATTAGACCGTAATTATGCAAGATACTTTTCAAATTTCCATTTTTTCTTAAGACTTTATAAATTTCCATTTTTTCTTAAGACTTTATAAATTTCCATTTTTTCTTAAGACTTTTTAAATTTCCATTTTTTCTTAAGACTTTATAAATTTCCATTTTTTCTTAAGACTTTATAAATTTCCATTTTTTCTTAAGACTTTATAAATTTCCTTTTTTTCTGAAGACTTTATAACTTTCCATTTTTTCTTAAGGCTTTATAAATTTCCATTTTTTCTGAAGATTTTATAAATTTCCATTTTTTCTGAAGACTTTATAAATTTCCATTTTTTCTTAAGACTTTTTAAATTTCCGATCCTTTCTACCAAGAAAATATTGTAAGCAGTTGTGATAAAAGTTAGAATAAGGGCTAGTAAAATGATTTATTTTCATCTTCGTAAACAAAAAGTGGTGCAACACTCTTCTGGGGATTTGTTTTACTTCTTGGACAGGTATTCTTTCTAGTATACATCAGGTATCTATATAAAATCTTATAGGAACTTTATATATACATAGGATTAGGATTAATTACTTTAAACCAGATGATAAGCTGATGCGTGTGTAGAAATATTCTTTGTTCACTTATATTTCCTTCTTATATATACCAATCTTACTTAATAAGTTACATTGCAGTTACAGAACATATAATGAATAAATGACAAAAGTCTAAATTCCAAATTTCATGGTGTTGACCATCTTACAATTTATTCCTTTAATTCAGTTGATATTTACACT
>NC_136510.1:99468275-99470775 GCF_053919585.1 Euprymna scolopes | reverse complement strand
ATATATATATATATATATATATAACTAGCAAAAGTACTCGTCCTTGACTGGGTTCAAAAGCAGCCTACAGAAAATGGACTCTGATTTATTAAAGTATGATAGGTTATGAAAAGGAAGGGTTGTAACAACAATCAACATTTGGTATGTCCTTCTTTTGCCTTTATAACTGCTTTTATTCGTTTCTGCATATTATTGGCTAAGTTGTTGCAGGTGGTAGGATCTATTTTCTGCCATTCATCATGAAGTTTGGCCTCTAATTCCTTTTTTGATGAACATTTGTGTATTCTCACTCTTTTCCCTAGATGGGACCGCAAAGTTTCAATGGGATTTAGGTCTGGAGATTGAGAGGGCCACTTCATCACTGTAATCCCTTTTTCCCCAAAGCAACCCATTGAAACTTTTGACATATGACATGGATCATTGTCTTGTTGAAAGATTACATCACTTGGAATGTTATTATTAAATATTTTAGTCAAAGAGTTTTGGTTAACCTGGTCCAGCATGTTAGCATAAATTGTAGAGTTCATTCTGCCCTCACATCTCGACAACAGTCCAGTGCCGGAAGAAGCTATGCAGCCCCAAACCATTACGCTTCCTCCTCCAAATGTGGCAGTTGGAACACACAATCAGGATGAAATGCTTCTCCTTCCCTACAGCAAACATAAACCGTTCCAAGAGTGCCAAAAATCTGATGCAAAAAATGAGAATTTGCTATAATTTTTTTTAATAGATGTTATGGATGTGTATTCACATCAAAAATTCAATTGTTCCTTTTAAAGTTTAGGAAATAGAAGCTGTTAAGTTATCACAAAATGACGTTTGTCAGACTAAACAATTTTGGCCCAATCAAGTGTCCAATTTTCATGTTTTTTGCAAATTCCAGTCGTTTTGTCTTGTTGGCCTGATACAAGTAGAGCTTCTTCCTTGCTTTGCGTCCTTTTAATCCCGCTTCTAATAACTTTCTTATCACTGTTTGAGCTAATGTGTTTTTGTTTGCATCCTCCCTAAGCTCAACAGCAAGATCTGAAATAATTTTCTTCCTATCTGCAAGGGATGCTTTTTTTTTCATGGGCATCACCACATTATCAAGGCCTTGAGGCCACCCGAGTATAAGGGTTAAAGCGTGTACAGTAGAAATTTGACAATATAGTAATCGTTAGTAATGGAAATTTGGTGAATTTGTTAACTTATATGGAACGGCTCATCAAGAACTTGTTTACGTTAGACTTGAAGATAACTATATTGTAATCAGCTGAAAATCAGGAAATCGGAAGACAATTATATAGGCGTGTAGTTCTGATAAAGAAGCTTTGCTCATAGAATCTACGTTTAGGTTTAGGTACAGATGAAGAGTGGGGGAAATTATTGATAGTGATTTCTGCTAGACGGGTGTTTCTTGTGAAAGTTTGGCGAGGAGAGACCAAAGATTCGAGCTCAGCCGAGCACTTGCCATGAAAATAACGATAAAGCAGAGACAAACTCGCAACATTTCTTCTGTGAGAAAGAGGTTGCATGGAAGAGAAAAGGATATCCCCTACGAGGCTACGAAGTCTATTTTAAAGGCAGGATAAGTCCTTTCTAGCAGCTCCTGCCCAGATGTGGCAACAGTACTCCATTCTTGGGCGTACCTGGCTCTTATATAGATAGGGAATTGCATCAGCAGTGAGATATCTACTGGATCGGTAGAAGGATCCCACCATTTTTCCAGCAGCTTTGGCAACGGATTTAATGTATGTGTTCCACTTAAGATCAGGAGTAAAAGTCAAGCCCAGAAGCTTGTCAAAACATGAGGCCTCCCCAAGACGAGAGCCATTTTTCAAAGATCTGTCTTCCCTAGCAATTGTAGATTTTTTACGGTCTTGTCCTTATCTGTTTTCGAAAGACTTTGTTTCCATGTACCTTTTAATAGTTGTTTGAACTCCCTTCCTTGAACATTCTATCTTCTGGGCAATTTCTACCTGAGAATATCCTTCAACAGATAAAGCAACAATTTGTGTCCTTTTAATCTATGAAAGCTGCTTTTTTGGAGGTATTTTCAATAAATTATACTATAAAAGCACTGGCAGGAATCAAATATTACCTGAAATATAAGAAACAACCTTAAGCATGACAATGAATCATTTTGAATATTGAAATGAATTTAGTATGAAACTCTTGAAAAAAGCTTTAAATACAACAATCTACTGTTAAATATTTTACACTTGC
The DNA here is from genome assembly GCF_053919585.1 of Euprymna scolopes. Lineage (NCBI taxonomy): Eukaryota > Metazoa > Mollusca > Cephalopoda > Sepiida > Sepiolidae > Euprymna > Euprymna scolopes. Next base: position 99,468,570 of record NC_136510.1, on the reverse strand, counting down.
TCTCAACTGTTCACTGTATAACTCTTAACCTTTCAGAAACTATCATCTAAGTTTTTTTTTATAGGTGCTCCATAATTTTGACCATGGCTGTATATTTAGAAATTGAACATGAATATTGTTTTTTCTATGGTAGACCGATGACGCAAAAAAAATCTGTTCATAGCCTTAAATCAAGTAACCGAAAGAATTATGAGTTCAGAATAAATTAAATTTCTTTGGACACAGCATATTTAACAATCTGTTAACATTAAATAAAAACGTGACTTTTAGTTTAAAAGTCTATGCACGAATTTTA
>NC_136510.1:99460775-99463275 GCF_053919585.1 Euprymna scolopes | reverse complement strand
AACGTCTTGTCAGACGAGTGCCACTCCCTCAGACATTTAAAATCCATGAGCCCAAATGTCTGAGGGAGTATCTATACAAATATGATGTTACAGAGTCTTAGCTTTGTACGACAGCTAAGTCTCTCTCTCTCGGTTCAAAATGTTGAGATCCAGTAACAAGCAAGAGCAAGATAGCCAGCAACAAATTAAACTGCAGACCAGCTTAATGCGGGTACTGGTCTTCCGCTTTATTGTTTTTTAAATCAGAGATTTGCTTCTCCTAGAAAGGTTGCCTTCACCACGGCTTACAGGAGCCCTCTCTACCCCAATACACATATACACACACACAAATATACACGGTGCTAGTTGGCCGTTGACCCAGAAAAAGAGTTCATTCGCCCTTTGGAAGTCTTGTTTTTAATTCTTCAGGGAGACTAGCCGCCCTCCTCACCAAACAAGTCTGGTGGGGGAACCAGTTTAGTCGCTGGTGACCCGACCATGAGGCAGGTAGTACTGGGTTACATACATATATACATACATATATGTATATATACATACATGTATATATACATATATATACATACATACATGTATATATACATACATGTATATATACATACATATATACATACATACATGTATATATACATTCATGTATATATACATACATATATACATACGTACACATATATATACATACATAAATATATATACATACATATATATACATACATACATATATATACATACATATATTCACATACATATATATATACATACATATATTCACATAAATATATATACATACATACATATACATATATATACACATTATATATGTATATATATATATATGTATATATATATATATATATACATACATATATATATAGATATATATAGAGAGAGAGAAACAAAAGGAACAAACAGTATTATGTGTTCATCAACGTTTCGTCTTTATTTCGAGACTTCCTCTGGATGAATGAGATTATATATATACATATATATACATACATATATGTATATACATCTATATATGATGATTGCAACGTCTTGTCAGACGAGTGCCACTCCTTCAGACACTGAAAGTTCATGAGCCTGAAAAAGACATATAGTCCTGCCAGCGAATTCACATGTTCAAGCAGACATGACACTAAAGACGGTCATTGTTATACATACATATATATATATACACGCACACACATATATACATGCGTACATACACAATACACAATATGCACTTAAACATATACATACACACACACATGCAAACATAAACAAGACGGTCATTGGTATGCATACATATAAATGTATACATGCATACATACATACATACATGTCTATAAGCATACACTCATATATACCCATATACATACACAATGCATAATACACAAACATACATATACATACCCACATTCATACATACACATATGCATACATATAAATCCATATATACAAATACATACACACATATACTTACACATACATATACGTACACATATGCACATAAATATACATACACTTACCTACATATACATACACATCCATATATATGCATTAATACACATACACACATACATGCACACATACAAATACATATACATACACACCTGCATACATACACATACATGCATATACACACATACATGTATATAAACATTTATAAATGTATATATGTACACATAGAAACATATACATACATATACACATAGATATAAATACATATAAACTCACATGTACACATAAATATACACACACATACATATATAAATATACATACACATATACATACATAGATACATATAATGATGGCGAAATAATTGTTACATGCATCCAGCATTACAGGCGTACACACGTCACAGCTTTTTTATTGCCACAGGACTTTTTTCTTTTTCTTTTTTTTATAATAGACAAATACCTGAGGGAGTATCTATACAAAGATGGTGTTACAGAGTTTTAGCTTTGTACAACAGCTACATCTCTCTCTCTCTCTCTCTCTCTGTTCAAAATGTTGACATCCAGCAACAAGCAAGAGCAAGATAGCCAGCAAAATAATAACTGCAGACCAGCTTAATGCGGGTACTGGTCTCCCGCTTTGTTTTTTTTGTTTTAAATAAAAAGTTTGGTTGAGACAAACACTTTTGGAATAGTAACTGACGATGATATAAACAAATTCACACATTTTTTAAAAAAATAAACTCATCGACGTATAGTCAAAATGTAAACAGTCCACCGACATAAATCAAAGACGCTTACTTTTTTTTTTTTTTTAAATAAAAAGTTTGGTTGAGACAAACACTTTCGGAATAGTAACTGACGATGATATAAACAAATTCACAAATTTTTTCACAAATAAACTTAGCGACGTATAGTCAAAATGTAAACAGTCCACCGACATAAATCAAAGACGCTTACTTAAAAAAAAAATACATATATATACATACATACATATATATATATATATATACAAACATATATGTATATACATATATATACATACATATATATATACATATATACA
>NC_136510.1:99410775-99453275 GCF_053919585.1 Euprymna scolopes | reverse complement strand
TACTATATATATATATATATCTAATATTATAAATATACTAGCAAAAGTACCCGTCGTTGACTGGTTTCAAAAACAGTCTACAGAAAATGGACTCTGATTTATGAAAGTATGATAAGTTATGAAAAGCGAGGGTTGTAAAGAGATAGCTTCGAATTTGGGGGTATCAAAACCAAAGCAAAATACGATGAAAGTAAAAATAAAATAGATAAACCCCATAATTTATTATACCATACCTGTTCACACTGAAACAATTATCACAATATTCTGTGGATCTATATTAAAAAACCTTGTTAAACTTTGTAACATATTTCCATTCTATGGAGTTTAGGTGCGAACGAACGCCCCATAATTTTATTATACCATATTTCTTCAAACTGAAATATAATTATCAAAGTATACTTACGCAGATAGATATTAAAAGTCTTTATTAAAGTTTGTGCCTATTTCCATTCTATGGAGGCCAGGCGCGAACGCAGACCCCACAATTTTATTATACCATCCCTATTTAAGTTAAAACATACTTATCAAAGTATTCTTATGTACATCTATATCAAAAACACTTGTAAACGTTTTTTTTTTTAAATTTTTTTATTTCCATACTTTGTGGAGCAGGCGCGAACGCAGACCTCACAATTTTAATGAACCACCCTTCTGCCAGATCAAACATACCCATACCTGTGTCTCGATAAATCTTCTAACATTATATGCAATCATTTTTTTAAAATAGTCAACCATATAGGAGCCTATTCGTGACCAGACACACACACACACACACACACACACACACAGCTTTATATTACAGTATCTTCATTTCTTACGATTTCCTAAAAGTAAACCACATGTTGGATTCGTGGAAGCACAAAACACATCCATTTTCTTCTATGAAAATTAAACGGAAAATAACTCTCACGGTTTAAATTAGCATACTTCCGTTTTAAAAGGCCGCTGGTTTCGGCTAATAATAATCGAAAATAAATTAAATATAAATTAAATTAAAAGTAAATAAAATAAATCAACTTTAAGCAATATTTCTAAATCGAACCATCAAATCAATTCTGTTACGACAGACAATTAATGATATGGAGATAATTATTAAAATAATTTTTTTAACGCTAATGAGGTTACCTCTTGAATATATATATACATATATATATTATATATATATATAGTAAAATTGGTAATTATTAAAAACATGAAGAGTGTGCTCAATACTATTGCAGAGCAAATATGTGTTTTATTTTTTAAAAAACGGTAATAAAAAATAAAACACATATATATATATATATAATTTATATAATGATGGATCGAAAGTATATGAACGCCCGTTTGCAGTATAAAACAATTTGTGAGATGGTTTCACTTCTGTACGCATTAATCAAATTGTGAACAAAGAAACGGACAGGAATACAACTTTATCATAATTATATATATATATATATATATATATATATATATATATATATATATATATATACACACAGAGTAGAACCTCGAGATACGGCATTAAAAATTAGTAACAAAATACAGTACAGTATATAATACTTGTGTATATAATTAAGTAACATTATAAATAACACCGTACGACGGGGCAAATACCGTAATCAGAGGCCGAAAACATCGTATTCCACAGTGTAACCTGGAAAAACCTATCCTGGGGTCATCGTATCCTGGGGTACTACCATGTATATCATAAAACACAATTGCAACTGCTCTTTCGATCTTTTCGGATTTATGTAATCATTCCGATATTCCTTTTATTTGGTTTTAAACTAAAGTGTTCTCATTCTTCTGAGGAGTGAGAGCAGAAAATATTTTTAAAATTTGGCATAATAATTGTATGACTGTTTCTACACTACGAAACAGGTGTTATCAAGAATTGAACATTTGAACATGATCAAAGAAATAAGCGGTAAGATGAATAACATTTTGGAATTTGGAATATAGACTTTTCGTCATTTATTTGTATGTGCTCTCTAGTTATATTTAATATATATCGAGCTTCATAAATAAAAGGATTGGTATAAATAAAGGGTGAAATATAATTGAATAAGCATATTTTTTTCCATTTATATATGTGTGTGTGTGTGTGTGTGTGTGTGTGTGTGTGTGTGTGTGTGTGTGTGTGTGTGTGTGTGTGTGTGTGATTGCAAACTTTTCTTTCATATAAGCTGTATTGCCTGAAGAGAAGTAACTAGCTGACCGGAACATGTTCACGACTGTGTAGCAACATATTGCTGCTTATGTAAAAAACAAATAAATGCTCTACTTTGGTATTGAGCACTCTTGTATTAAGTCAAACTTCATTGTTTACAACTTCTGGAAAACAATAAACTCAGATTATATATGTATGTATACATGTTAAAGAATTTCATTTTGTGAAGCGCTAAAAATATACCATTCTTAGAAAAGTATTTATCTGATTGAATGTGTGTGTATACATGGACCTACAATTGCACACACGCACACGTAATGTTTAGAGCTGTGACAACAGAATATTCTTTTCATTGTTTTGACTCTCGAGTATATATCCGACACAGTAAGACACAGTCAATCAACCGAGAACCATATCAGTCTATATAAAAACATATAAGATATTAACGGATATATACTCAGGAGTCAAAACAATGAAAAAAATATGCTGTTGTCACAGGCCTAGTAATGTTGCATAATGATAAAACGAACTTTAAAGTATCAAGAGAATAATTATAGTTAGTATTATTAACTATTACGTTATCATCATAACGAATATTAAAATTATCATCGTTGGTTAGTATTACATTTCCCAATTATGTCATATTTAGAAATATCAATGTTTATATCAAGTCAATAGTAGCGCCATTCTGTTTAGTTTTAGTAGCGTGGCCATTCTGTTCATTTTTACTATTACCCCCCCCCCATGCTAAAAAGAAAAGAAAAGGAAAAAAAATCAGCTATTGCTTGCGTTGTCACTGCCACTGCCTTTCCGTTTCAATTGAATTGGAAAAAAATAAAAAAAAATAAGTGCGATGCCAGGTTACCTGGCCTGGTATCTGCTCGTGGCAGAACAACAGCATGACAGAAAGAATTATTTTTCACTCAGCTTAATGGCCATTGCACACGGGTCTGACTATTTTGATTTATTTCTCTGCCCTATGTAAGTTGAGCAACGTTATGCTTTGTCAATATTTGAGATTGGGAGAACCACTATCAAATTCGAGATTAAAAAAAGAAAAATTCCGAATGTTTATTATTTATCTTTCTATATATAAAAGTCACTTTGTGTGTGTGTGTGTGTGTGTGTGTGTGTGTGTGTGTGTGCGCGCGCACGCGCGTGTGTGTGTGTGTGGAACGATCTCTACCAAACTACTCCGTCAATTTTTAGTCTACATACTTGAAACTTGATATATGGGGTATTTGGACCTATGGAATAAATTGGATTTGGGTTTTTAGCCGGAAAAAATAGCTGCTAAGGCGTCAAAATTGAAAAATTAGAACTTGGTAGGTGTAAGTCGACTTAATGTGTATCTTCCACGCATGCACAAATATATATTTATACGTTTAGCTGTGTTTATTTATTTTTACAAGTTTTGATATCTATGTGTCACTAGAGAGCTGAATGTTCTGGTTTCAATTATAGCTAATGGCATCCAAGTCATATTTTGTAAAACTTTTGAAACCACAACTATATATTGGGTACAATAATAATAATAATAATAATAATAATAATAATAATAATAATAAATAGAGAATTGGCTCTATAATAATGAATACGAAATCTGCATGAATTAAAGTATAATATTCTGACTTTTTGACTCAATTTCAACTAAAAGCAATTATATATACTTAATTGGCATGTAAGAAGTACTCAAATATTACCGCATTATTAAATAAAAAAAGAGAAAAAATGAACACAAGTGTTCGATCTTTATTTAAAAAAAAAACGCTAAAATTATTTGGGAACACGTGACATAATAACGATGGAAGTAACTCAATTATGCTAAAAACAAGGCAAATAGCTCATATTTATGATTGTTAACGCATAGTTTATCTTTTTAAAAATGGCAATAGTTACACGCTATTTACCTCCCCTTGGAACTCTCCGGTCTATTTTTTTTTATATTAAACATTTTATTTTCGCTAATTTTCGTCAAAAATGTTTTCTTTAATAATCTTTTCTACCTTATCGTTTTTCGTAATTTTTGGATATATTCATTGCTGTAACATGGCAATTAAGTAGAAACCATTGTCGTTCCAATCCACGATTTGCTTCATTAGAGTATTTCTCCTATATATTTTATTTGTTATATATTTATATTTTAGCTCTCTATTTTTCTCTAATTCTATGTTACGTGCGACATAATCATGTTGAAACACCGATTCCCAAAGTTAAGCAACGTTGAGCATGGTCAGTACTAAAATGGGTGACCATTTGGGAATTCCAGGCGTTGTATGTACTCTCTGCTTATCTCGGCATTGTCTTCAGTCGTCTAGCACTTCACCTTGCCATTGGACTCAAGCGGTGCCGATTCGGGAGAGGTGTGGTTGGAATTGCGCAAAATTTGCCTCAATTTCACGCGCAGCTACCGTTACAGGGGTTATTCATTGTCTTTTGAGACTGAACGTAGGCTCCCATGTTGAGTCAATTACTCTCTAATATTTTTTGCTGCATCTGAGAAAATTTAGAGAAGTAGTTGTAACGTGGGCGTTACATTTTCAGTCAGACCCACATGTTGTATTCAAGTCACTCTCGCCGCCCACGTGCTTCCTTTTGTTGTTTTCTTTTCTCGACACTTTCCTTTCCCTTCTCTTTCTCCGCTATGACGTCACCTCAGGCACTGGCTTAGGCATTTTCATACATCTCAGCTGCTCTGTCATCCATGGAATTTACATACATGTATGATTAAACACCACAAACACATATGTAAATTAGATGGCAAAATAAGTCTCTTTACTTGTATATAATAATAATAATAATAATAATAATAATAATAATAATAATAATAATAATAATAATAATTTGTTTCCAGAAAAATCTTTGATGATGGCTTATGTGACTACTCCTAGTGAGTAAATCTAATATATAAAGGGCTATATGTCTGTCTGTCTGTTTCCATATTTTCAAACTTCATCTCGTCTGAAACTAAAAGTCACAGTGTTACGTTAGGGACCTCAAATGATTGGATTTTTTTATGGCCGTGTTTTTATGAATCTTTAGCCACTTTAAGTAGTTTTTAATGAATCAAAAAGGGATCAAAATTGAAAAAAAATCGTTACACATTTTGTACATTCATCTTAGTTTATTTTTAATCAGTTCATATGCGTGTCACGTTGGTACAGTGGTAACGTCACCAGTTTTGAATGCTAAAGTTTTGCTTTCGGTTTCGATTCTAACTGCACCCAAATACTTTTTTCATTTACTTTTGAAATCACGACTATAATATATACGAAATCTGGATAAATTAAAATATCACATTTAAGCATATTTTACCCCTGGGCAAAGCCAGGTGTGCACCACTCCCGAGCTGCTAGTAATAATAATAATAATAATAATAATAATAATAATAATAATAATAACTGGGATCTTGGGGAAGGTTTTTGCCACCCAAATTCTAGTGGAAACCAATGGCCGCTGCCAACAAGAAATCAATGGTAAGCGGCTGTTACGATAACGCAAATTCATCTGCAATGGTTATTGAAAAAAGTGGAGAGTACTGGAAATCTGGGGATACTTGTTGTCACTCAGACTCCAGAGAATGCCACAAGTTGTTCTCAAATGATGGCCTGTGTGAATACTCCTAGTGAGTAAATAATAATAATAATAATAATAATAATAATAATAATAATAATAATAAAAGGATAATATAGAAGTATAAATATTTATATTTTTAATGTCAGAAAAATATATAATGATTTTATTACTAATGTGTTACCACTTATGAAGTACAAAAGCCACTCGAAGATGAAGGTTAAATAAGTTTCAAGTGACCAAAAGCGGCAGCATAAAGAGGGTATATACATTTTTTACCTCTTGAAAATGGGAGTTGCTGCCGAAAATATTTTAAGAATACACCATCTACCGTCGAGAATATACCATCTAGAAGCAGGTAAATAAATATTTATTGTAAAACTACTGAATTATTATTATTATTTATTTATTTATCTGTTTACATCGACTGAATAATTCCTGCATTGACAAGCCTTCAAACACACTTTATCTAATAAACAATGCTTCAAGCGAATTAAGACGTATTTATATGTATATAAAAGTTGAGGGGTTAATAATTGTGAAATTATCAAGTTTATATATGGGGAAGCATAACAAAATCCAATTTTTTATGTATGATCGTTTTGGAGACATATTTTTCATGTACAATCGTGTCTTCGAAACGATCGTACATAAAAAACTTGGATTTTATTATGGAATCAGGAAAAATGTTTCCCCTTATGATAATTTCACAATTATTGACCCCTCAGCTTTTATATATATATATGCATATATATATATATATATATATATATATATATATATATATATATATATATGTTCTATTTATAGCTCTGAGTTAACAACACCTATTGAGCTTTTCATAACTGCAATAATTCTTGCTCTTATAGACCTTGTCTATAACACTATATATATATATATATATATATATATATATAATCATCAACATACAGTACTGTTTCACTGTTTCACAGCTCATCAGTGCAGCTAGACAGGCAATTACCTCAAGCCAGGATTGAAACCCGACCGTCTGTACGATACTCAAGGCCCCTAACCATTACGCTAATCGGCGGGTGCTGTGTGAGTCGTGAATTAACGATATTTTTACATCGTCTGAAATACCTAAGCTCAATTTTTTTACACAAAGAGCATCGCTTTATACGCTAATGGTAATTCGTGTATCACTTCTCAATATGCTCAACTCAAGATGAGGAGCATTATAGTCATCCACATACAGTACTGTTTCGCTCATCAGTGCGGATGGGACGATTCTAATGTTTTTCCTGATTTCAATACAATTACCAATTCCATACTAAATTCCTGATTCTGATTCCATATAAATCTCTAACTATTTAACTATACGGTTGTAATTTTTCTTTGATTACCGTAAAAAACACATGTTAAATGCAAATATTTTTCTAAACGTAAAACTATACTTGTGGGGGACAATCTATCGATTTTAGCTTCACTGATGGTTTAAAATCAATAAACATTTATTATTTTATCATTATTACCAGCAATGGAAGATTTTACTTTAAATAAAATAAAATCAAGAAAGACAATTAAAAGAATCATTTTGACATTGGAAAATCGGTACATTTTTTCCGATTCCAATACCCACAAATATTCTGATTTTTTCCGATTCCCGATTAATTATCCCAACACTAATATATATATATATATATATAAATATATATATATATATATATATATATAAATATATATATATATATATAAATATATATATATATATATATATATATATATATATAGGAGCAAACAGTTAATAAAACATGTTAAAAAACACTTTGAAAAAGAGTTAAAACATATTTAATCTGAAAAGGAAACACTTAATAAGTGGATAGTCCTTAATCCGCAGAGTTTTGAAGAAATACTTTCCTTCTCATCAGAGGGTAGGAATTAGCAAAATCCGGGATCGGATTTTGCATACAAAAGTATTTGATGAAACCACAAGTAAGTCAAAGATCTTACTTGATAACAAAAAGTGGAACAGAGGGTATATGGTGAAGAAAAAGGTGATTACACGTGAATGGATAGTCTAGTGAAAGGTAAATAATCCAATGATGGTATAATCCAAAAATATAACTCCAAGAAAATTAATTGAGTTTCCATATATATATATATTTCTGTGGAAATATATTTTATTTCCTTATAATATATATCAATCCTCATTTAACAAGCTCAATGTAATTACAGAGCAATATAGTAAATGAATGACAAAAGTCTATATTCCAAATTTCATGATGTTTACCATCTTATAATTTATTCCTTTAATTCAGTTGACATTTACGATTCTTGATACTATCTGTTTCGTAGTGCAAAATCAGTCACTTAATTATTATATCCATTATTCTAATTCAATAATTGATATGATAATTAAGTGATTGATTTTGTGCTACGAAACAGATACTGTCAAGAATTGTAAATGTCAACTGAATTAAAGGAATGAATTATAAGATGATCAACATCACGAACTTTGGAATATAGACTTTTGTCATTCATTCACTATATATATATATATATATATATATATATATATATATATATATATATATATATACACACACACACACACACACACAAGATTCAAGTAAGCAAGCAAGCACGCCCGGACGGTCCACAGAGTTTTATAACTATGTAGAAAAGCAGTATTGCCGTTATAAAAAGCTCAATAGGTGGGGGTTTAATAATTGTGGAATTATGTTTACATAAGGGAAACATAACAAAATCCATTTTTTTCATACACGAACGTGTCTCCGAAAGGATCGTACATGAAAAAATTGGATTTTGTTATGTTTCCCCTTATGTAAACTTGATAATTTAACAATTATTAACCCCTTAGCTTTTCCATATATAGCTCTAGATTAACAACAACTATTGAGCTTTTCATAACTGCAATAATCATTGCTCTTATAGACCTTGTCTATAACACTATATATATATATATATATATATATATATATATATATATATATATATATATATATATATAGTGGAGATGGTAATTAATAAAAACTGAAGAAAGTGCTCAATACTGTTGTAGAGCAAATATGCGTTTTAAATCCCAAAATAGCGAACATTTCTGTAAAAGTCTGAGGGCGCTACAGACGGCAAAAAAAAAACGGCCGTGTAGCCGAAACAATAATGTAACTTTACAGAAAGATACGGTAACAAAAAATTAAAACGTATATATATATATATATATATATATATATATATATATATATATATATATATATATATATATATATATATACTCACACATACAAGATTTAAGTAAGCAAGCAAGGACGCCCGGACGATCCATCGAGTTTTATAATTATGTCGATTAATTATATTGAAATACGCTCCCACCTCTTTTTTTTCTGTTTCATTTCCTCAGTTTTCATTTCCATTTCTTCATCACATTCATTGTTTATGACTTCTTGTTGTTTCTTTTGACTCATTTAAAAGAAATTGCTGTCCTGCTTACACAGGAAGAATTGACTCAACCAAATATCTTCTATTATTCATGAGGCCCCCTCATATGTGTGGGTGGGCATAATAAACAGCGCCCTTTCTTGAAAAACAAAATAGCATTTTCATGAAACCTTTCGCTTGTAAATGTAACGTTTACTTTAATGCAAACAGTGCCGGTTCTTGAGGATCGAGCTGTCTACCATTGTACACACGTTTTACTTACGGGGCCCACACATTGTATGCAGTCTCCGTCGCAAAAAAAAAATCTATCATGCAGATCCCATACTAGATTATTTGTAAATATTTCCTATTTTTAACGCGAAAACATAAAACCTATAGTAAATATTTTATGTCCAATTAATTAAACACGTTTGTATTTTATTTATAGATGAATGGAGGGTGAAAACTTTGAGGGTTAATACCTCAAAGTTTCCAGCAGGTCTCGGTAATAAATAGGAGAATAGTAAGTATACATTGGATTTGCTTTCAGCAGTCTAGTAATTATCACTTCCTTTATTTTGTCCTTCAACCATCACATTCAATGAACGAGGTTTTTGACAAAGGGGGAATAATTGCTGTTTTTTTGGATCGAGATTTATCCAGCTTGGACTTATCGCTGGCTATTTTTTTTTTTTTTGTGTGTGTGTTTTACATTTAAGAGTGCTTTATTTTACATTTAAGGGTGTTTGTTGTTTGTTTTTTTTACATTTAAGGGTGTTTTTTTGTTTGTTTTTTACATTTAAGGGTGTTTTTTGTTGTGTTTTTTACATTTAAGGGTGTTTTTTGTTGTGTTTTTTACATTTAAGGGTGTTTTTTTTGTTATTTTACATTTAAGGATGTTTTTTTTTACATTTAAGTATGTTTTTGTTGTTGTTTTTTTACATTTAAGGGTTTTTTTGTTGTTGTTTTTTACATTTAAGGGTGTTTTCTTGTTTTTTTTACATTTAAGGGTGTTTTTAATCTGAAAGACTTGGTTGACTTACTTATTCACCTACTTCACTCCCTGTTCTAAATGTTTTTTTTTACCCATAAATGCAGGAGTAAACATCTTCCCATCGGAGTGAAACACACTTGTAGCCATGGGTGGTTTTGCTGTCAGAATAATAATTAAAGGATATATAATATTTTATTTATTTAGACACCCAAGAATAAAACGCATGAATTATATGACATGAGCAGCATAAGTGATTAATAATAGATGTGCGTTAAACCCATGGGTAATAAACCAATTCTTTAAGATTAAAAACATAATTTATATACTTAATTTGTTAAATAAGCCATCGTAGAGCATTCTGGACATATCTGATTAAATTAATTATTAAATCATAGCCGCCTTCTAGTAATCAATGAACCGAAAACATCAAATGGCCTGATTTACCTCCCTTTAACCGTTATAGGAAATAAAAATCGACTCAGTTTCAAACAGAATTAACTAGCAGTACTTAACAACGTAATTGGATTATCTCCCTTCATAATTATCCTAAGTAACGATATAAAACATTTTTCAAGTAGAATAACAATGAATTTTAAAACATTAAATAATAATAAACAGATTAGAACACTTCACCCGAAATGTTGTACTAGGATTTATATATATTTAATACACCCATTTTATTTATTCTCATATTCAATTAAACTTTAAACCTAAAATGGTCTTACATCCAAGTACCAATATAACGATAATCTATAAACATTACTTGCCACTAATACAAAACAAACTAACCGTAACGTTTCTTGCAAGGTTGTTACGGCCATAATATAGATATAGAAACAAAATTTTTTAAAATTCTTTTTATAAAAAATCAAATATTGGGAAATAAAAGAATAGCAGGATCTAATTTATAACCCAACGAATGGGATATAAAAATTTTTTTAAATGGCTTAGGGTTCTCTTTAGAGACTTCCTATTACTCTGTTCTTAAATAAGGATACGAAAATTAGGCGATTTATTAATATTTAAATGGGCTCTTCCGTAACCACAGCAAAGGTAAATGTTTCTTGCATACTTTTCCCGTTAGGGATTTCCCCCTTTTTTCTTTCTCTTCAAAAAATGCTCCATTGCCAAAAGTGTGTTTATTCATAAAGTCCGAAGAAATGCTGGTTTTTGAAAATTTTCAAATGATATAATGCTTGAAATTGTCGAACTGGACATGGAAACAATTGTAACGTAAATTGAAATACACTTTTTGTTGCCATCAACACCTTGTTTTGAAGTCTTGATTTTGCTTTCACAGTATATTAATGCTCAATCATAAAATGTGATAATTTTGTAGCTTACTCTTTAAGTCAACCATTTTTGGCTTAAAACTCATTGGTATATGAAAATTTACTAAATTTCACGAACTCAGTATATTACATATAAGTCTATATATATATATATATATATATATATATATATATATATATATATGACTACTTCATTTAATCACATAAATTAATATACAAAAGTATAAATTTATGTGTAAACTTTAAGTATTTACTTCAACAGTGCTCAATATGTAGGAAGAGCTAGATAGTAAGTTATAAAATATATATATCAATTAAGCTACACAGAATATTCCGCGTAAGCCTGACGAATCCTAGCATGGATGAAACACGGAATATACTGTGTAGCTTAATTGCCATACATAGTTTATAACTTATTATATATATATATATACACTAGCTTGCCCAGCGTGGCTCTGTCGTAAAATATGCTTAAATATGATATTTTATGGGCATATTTTAAGAATGGGCGACCAAAACCGGTGGTAGTTGAAAATCGTCTACTAATCTAAAATTGCTCCGCTTCTCAGACTGAACTTCCTTTTTTTAGCTTCATTTCGCTAACAGCCATGTTTAAGAGTGTTTGTTTGTTTGTTTTGTTACATAAAATGTATTATTGCTTAAAAAAATTTCAGTAAATAAAGAAATGTTCACAACACATACACACACAATAAATTATCGGATAACACCCTTCGTTCAAATAAAGTATTTTAGAATTTTATGGTGAAGAATCTTTATAACAAAACAGATTTAAACCATTGAAAAACATTCTATTTTATTTTTTCCAAAAAACAATAAAGAAAATATTGTATTCTATTTTCTAAGTAATATTTTTATAATAAAACAGATCCAAACTCAGGGAAACCTTTTATTCTATTTTTCTAATGAATATTTTTAAAAAGTCAATAAATATTTATTAAAGTAATATTAGGTTGAGAAGAAAATTCTTGCGGAATTTTTTTATTTTGATTTCAAATAATGTATTTTCAAATATGTTTCGTCATAATACTTTTACTTTATATATCATTTTAAAGAGCGTTTTTCGCTTTATCTAATCGTTTAAATTACAATCGTTTTAAAACAATTATGTCTTCTTTTCAGAACGTTGAATACAATATGGGAAGGAAAACAACTGGCGACGCTTAGTTCAGTGGTTAGATGCCGACGAAACTCCACAACACTTTCCGAAGTCAGAGTTGCATCAACAGAAGATCATGCTGACTGTTTGATGGTCTGCGACTGGTCTCATATATTGCAGTTTTTTGAATGCAGGCAAAACCATTATGGTGAAAAAGTACTGTCAACAAATGGATGAAATCTCGACAACAATACACAGCTTTAGTCAACAGAAACGTAGGTTACAGGGATACTATGTAGGGAGTTGAGCAGCAAGATGTCTATCCACATCACACTTTAACTTCTGCATGTCAGTACAGTTGGGGAAGCAGGAACCCGGAAGGGAATTCCAAAGTCTAGCAGTTCTGGGGAAGAAACAATTAAAAAAGAAGACTTTCTGGCATCTAGGGATCTCTACTGTGTAGGGGTGGGATTTTGCTGCTTTTCAGGTTTGTTGGGGTATTTACGTCGAGGGGGTACAAGTGCTTGTAGTTCGTTGGAGCATCCACCATTAAAATACTTGTAAAGCAGGCAGAGGGGTGCAAAATTTCGTCGATAGGACAGAAGTTGAAGCTTAGATGACAGTTCAGGACCTATCAGGTTGGCGACTTTCTTTCGAACCTTGTCCAGAAGTGTGAGACTAATAGCGGATGCACAAACTCAAATGTGACAACAATACTCCATACATGGGCGAATGGTGGCCTTGTAGAGGTACAGGATACTTTCAGGCATAACTTTATAGCACGGTAACCGAAGGACTCATAGATATCAAAACCTTACAATTTAATGTACCTAAACGTATAAATGTATATTTGCACATACGTAGAGGATATACATGAAGTCAGCTGCTAAGTTCCAATTTTTTAATTTTAACATCTTAGCAGTTATTTTTACCTTCTAAAAGCCAAATCAAATTGTTCCACAGGTCCAAATCCCCTATATATCAAGTTTCATGTCTGTAGATTCAAAATTGACAGATTTGTTTTGTAACGACATCGTTCGTTGGCTAGTTTTTTTTTGGGGGGGGGTTTAGTTTGAAGCAGTATTTTTTTTTTTTTTAGTTCTTTACATCAAGTGGTTTCATGGTTTGTCTGGAGCGATTTCCATAAGAATTTATTTTTTTTACAAGTAAATTGAATTTCTTTAAAGTGTTAAAATGATTTTAGAATTTCTCTTAGTGACTGAAATCAAATCAAATCAAGAAGTAAAAGAAAGAAAAAATGGCGTCACCACAATTCTCTTATCTTCAAGAATAAGCCATTATTTTGCTTTAATTTATTTTATAATCACCTAATATAAATTCCGTTGTTGCTATTTAACAAAAACAGCTTCATTATAAACTGATAGCATCAAAATCAATGTATTACTTAAACACAAGACTTCGCTGTGTTTTGGTGTGGAATTATTGCAGTTTATCTTTATTTATGACTATACAAGAAAAAAAAAAACATTTGCATTTTTTGCAGACATCTACTCTTGTGTGTAATTATTTACAAACATATCTCTACTTATATACATAAAATAGACTGTGTGTGTGTTTGCGTGTGAGTGCATACGCGGGTTTGTTCTCTATGGACGCTGAAACATTTGGTCCAAATTTTTTTAAATTTCACATAAATGTACTTCATGGATCTGGCAGTGTTCTTAGATAAGTTTTGTATGGGAATATCCCTGGTAAATATTGATAATAAAAAATGTCCGATTAGAAAATCAACAGTCCGATTTCAACCAAAGTTAACACACTGATACAACCTAACATCACAAATACATTTAAGAAGTTTTATCACCGCACAAGCAGAAGGGCTTAGGATATAAAATCAAACGTAGGTTCTTTGATAAGACAGGGGCGCGTTCGAAACGAATGTTTCTGTTTAGAGTACAATTGAATCATGATACTTGACTTTTGTATTTTAAACTTTAATTCAAGCCATTATATATAAAAATAATTTTATAACATCAACAGTAAGTTCTCTACAGTGCAATGTAGACTACAATGCATTGTGGACTAAGTCACTGTGGGGAGGCATGTGAAGCTTCCTTCCGGTACATCATTGATTACCTGCTCTAGTCGGGGACCCACAATCGATCTGATTGAAAAATGGGAGATTTCACTGATTCGATGAGAATAAAAGTATTGGAAGTGTGGAACATTCATTGATCCTAATTCAATCCCGGACAACGTTGGATCACCCTGCTAGTCTATTATATAAAAAGCAGTTGTCTGTTTGTATACCCAGTCAAAATTTGTGGTCTTGAGTATGACCTTAACCTCAATACGATGTAATTGAGGTGGTTGTGAAACTCATATGTCTAGCAGCATGACACTCCCGATAGCTGCATTGTCTTTTCATGACATGACTAATAGTGGTTGTGTGTTTCCAATGGTTTTTGCTCATTGGTTCATTTCAGATGAATTTCTCCCACAAGTTACCAATTCCGTGTGTTGTGTCACTTAAGTGCTTTTTCTAGATTACTCATACATAGTATTCTCTGGCATCAATTGAAATGAATGGCGCTCGTCTTGGGAAGGCCTCATGTTTTGACAAGCTTCTGGGCTTGACCATTACTCCTGATCTTAAATGGAACACGTACATCAAATCTGTTGCCAAAGCCGCTGGAAAAAGGGTGGGATCCTTCTATCAATCCAGTAGATATCTCAGTTGATGCAATTCTCAATCTATATAAGAGCCAGGTACGTCCAAGGATGGAGTACTGCTGCCACATCTGGGCAGGAGCTGTTAGAAAGGACTTGTTCTGCCTTGATAGAGTTCAAAATAGACTTTGCAGCCTCGTAGGGAATGTCCTTTTCTCTTCCCTGCAACCTCTATCTCACAGAAGAGATGTTGCGAGTTTGTCTCTGCTTTATCGTTATTTTCATGGCAAGTGCTCGACTGAGTTTCAATCTATGGTCCCCCCCAGCCAAACTTTCACAAGAAACACTCGTCTAGCTGAAAACACTATCAATAATTCCCCTCACTCTTTATCTGTGCCTAAACCTAAACGTAGATTCCATGAACAAAGCTTCTTTCTTAGAACTGCACGCCCGTGGAATTGTCTTCCGTTTTCCTACTTTTCAGCTGACTACAATATGGCTGTCTTCAAGTCCAACGTAAACAAGTTCTTGATGAGCCGTTCCACTTAAGTTAACAAATTTACCAAATTTTCATTACTAATGATTAATATATTGTCCAATTGACTACTGTACACCCTTAACCCTTATCCTCGAATGGTCTCTGGCCTTGATAAGTGGTTATGCCTAATTAAAAAAAAAAAAAGGCTTGCTCACATCATCCAAGATTATACAACCAGGCAGATAAGAAGATAGGGTTATTTATTTTTGGCTAATTTTTTGGCAATTAAGTTCGTTTTTTCTTTAATAAAAAAAATCACTTTTCGTTATTTTTTGAAAGGGTTTTCTACGGTACTTCTCAAACTGCAATTTTCATTTAAAATAGCAATAACGAAAGGAGCAAAGTTGCATTTCCATTTTGTATCTGCAAAATAAATGTTTTTGGTTCACAAGTATTTTTTTTATTAATTATTTAATTTAGTGTATAATTCTCCTGGGTTTACCTTTCATGTTAGCAGATTAAAAGGTAACCGTGGTGAATGCTTCGACGAACTACAAGCACTTGTACCCCTTCGACGTATATACCCTCTACAAACCTGACAAGCAGCAAAATCCCACCCCTACACAGTAGAGATCCCTAGCTGTAAGAAAGTCTTCTACTCCAATAGTTTCTTCCCCAGAACTGCTAGACTTTGATACTCACTTCTGGGATTCTGCTTTTCCAACTGTACTGACATGCAGAAGTTCAAGTATAATGTAAACAGACATCTTGCTGCTCAACTCCCTACATAGTATTCCTGCAACTTATGTCCCCGATAGTATCTCCCTACATTAAAGTGGCACTGTGCCTTGTTTGGAGTGAAAATGGAATTTTTAAAAAAATCTAAGGTTAAAAGACATGCAGTAGTGAGGCCCCATTTGGAGGCTGTGGAGTTGCCCTTTAGTTACCATTGCTCCCAGGCCCACTTTGACCTGGAGCAGTAACACTGTAAAGACATCTAGCATTACCAGATCTGACTGTCTGAAGATACTATCTTCCTGACCTAAAATGCATCAAGCGTTTTTTCATCTTTTCCCTTTGCAAAACTTAATCATAGTTAAAAACAAAAATAATCATTTCCTTCTACAAAACAACCAAACCAAACGCTATGAATAAATATTTGAAGATTTAAAGAACTTGAAGCATACAACTTTTCCCCCAAATGACTGGATTTGGCATTAAATAACCCAATTGATATGCCGTGGGGTGAAACAACCAAAAGAGCAGTTATCTGTTTGCATGTGTGTATATTCAGTTAAAAGTAATTAAAAAAAATTGGCTGCATAACAAACACCCACAAAGTTGGTATATTCCTGATTGGCGTTGCCCTGGACAATTAGTATGTAAAATCTAATAATTATTCATTCTTTGGGGTCGACATGGCCAGGTTTCGTTAGGGGGTCAGTTTTTCAGCCATTTCCAGTGTTATCCATTAACTAAAGGAGAGGAGGATGGCTGATATTATTGTTATTATTGTTATTATTATTATTGTTATTATTATTATTGTTATTATTATTATTGGTGTTATTATTATTATTATTATTGTTATTATTACATAATCATATTTATTATTATTATTATTGTTATTAGTATTATTGTTATTATTACATAATCATCTTTATTGTTATTATTATTGTTATTATTACATAATCATCTTTATTATTATTGTTATTATTATTATTACATAATCATCTTTATTATTATTGTTGTTAATTATTATTATTATTGTTATTATTATTGTTATTATTACATAATCATCTTTATTATTATTATTGTTGTTATTGTTATTATTGTCATTATTATTATTATTGTTATTATTACATAATCATCTTTATTATTATTGTTATTATTATTATTATTATTACATAATAATCTTTATTATTAGTAGTATTATTATTATTGTTATTATTACATAATAATCTTTATTATTATTGTTATTATTATTATTTTTATTATTACATAATCATCTTTATTATTATTGTTGTTGTTATTATTACATAATCATCTTTATTGTTATTATTATTATTGTTATTGTTATTATTACATAATCATCTTTATTATTATTATTGTTATTATTATTGTTGTTATTATTATTGTTATTATTATATAATCATCTTTATTATTGTTATTATTATTTTTATTATTACATAATCATGTTTATTATTAATAGTGTTATTATTATTTTTATTATTGCATAATCATCTTTATTATTGTCATTATTATTGTTATTATTACATAATCATCTTCATTATTATTATTGTTATTATTATTATTGCTATTATTACATAATCATCTTTATTATTATTATCGTTATTATTATTATTGTTATCATTATTATTGTTATTATTATTGTTATTATTACATAATCATCTTCATTATTATTATTATTATTTTTATTATTATTTTTGTTATTATTATTTTTATTATTACATAATCATCTTTATTTTTATTATTATTATTGTTATTATTATTGTTATCATTATTATTGTTATTATTATTACATAATCATCTTTATTATTATTATTATTGTTATTATTATTATTATTATTATTATTATTGCGTTCGTTCACTTCAATGTTGTGATACTTTACACTGGTTCGTTTTTAACTTGAGAGCATGTTTTTACACCAAAGCTAGTGAGAATATTCAAACGGTCAATAAGATGGAAAGCATCCGACGTAGGATGACTTCTGGAATACAGATCTGATCTCGCACGTATAACATTGTGTCACTTTCAGACATGATAGCAGGTTTCTATCGCTCTTGGGATTTGTACACAACTGGCCAACTAGTAGATCGTCTGCAACAAAAAACAATAAATAAACAAGAAAATCGGTTATTATCAAACGGAAATGGAACCATGTAGTCTTTTCTAGTCACAATTTTATCATTCCACCCTGTATCTATTCCCTGTGGAAACCGAGTGTCTATCAAAAGATGGCCGCTGTTGTTACTGTCATCATATTCTTTTGCTGCTAATTGCTCCATTTGGAAAAAAATTGTATTTATGGCTCCTTTGTGATTCCATAAAAAAAAAACATTTTTTTAAAACCATTTTAATGTCTTGTCAACCTTCCCTTATCAAAAACTGCAGATACGAGAAGAAAAAAATGATAACTGAAATAACTTGTCGACAAAGAGAAAACAAGATGGTTGAAATCTGCAAAGATAACGTAAGTTTTGAACTCCCTAAAATAGTGAATGGAGACATCTTTAGGAGATATTATCAGAATTGATAAAGATCAGATTTATTATTTAGAAGTTAAGGACAAAGATATTAAAACAAAAAAAAAAAAGAAAACATGCAAAAATAAAAATTATAATTTTAACTTTTATTTTGTCGTCATATTTCGTTTTTAACTTTATTAATAGCCGGATGACTCTTTCGAATTGTTCCAATTTTCAAAGATAATAAAGGTGTCCGGGTATATTTTACTGTTGCTGTGTTTCCAATTAGTTTAGCAAAATGGTTTTGGCATAAATAATCAAAATTTGAATTAAACAAAACTATTGTCAGCATAAAGATATGAAAAAAAAAAACAAAAAAAAAAACAGTTTCGTTATTTGGAGAAAATTTTTATCTCGTGGAATAATTTTTTTTTATTTGTATTGTTTTTAGTCGAAATATTCCTTTCACCATTTCTAGTTATCTTTTTATTATTATTTTTATTATTTTTATACAACGGGCCATGTGACTTCGAATAATATTTTAAAAATCTAAATGCAGAAATGTTCATGTCATTGCTCCACTCGATGACCGCTGTACAGGATGAACTGTTCCCATTAAATCTCTACTATCATATAGTGCGTGTGTGTGTGTGTGCGTGTGTGTGTGTGTGCGTGCGTGTGCGTGTGTGCTTCCTATGGACTCGAAAACGCCTGGCCAGATTTTTATGAAATTTCATATGAAAGTACTTGACAGTGTTCTTAGATAGGCTTTGCATTGGAATGTCTTCGATAAGTGTCGATAATTGAAATAATCCAATGAAAGAAGGAACCGTCTATTTTGACAAAAGTTAACACTTTACACAGCCTAACAAGTGCATTTGAGAAATTTTATAACCACACAAACCACAAGGGCCGACATATAAAATCAACAGTCCCTTGATATGACAGGAGCGGGTTCAAAATGGTCTCTGTTTAGAGCACAACTGCACCATGATACTTAACGTTTTCATTTTAAACTTTCATTCAAGCTATCTTATATGAAAAATAATTTTATAAAATCAACAGTAGGTTCTCTACAGTGCAATGTAGATTACAATGTATTGTGGACAAACTCACTGCAGAGAGTCATGTAAAGATCTTCCCAGTGTACCATGATGGGTCCTCAACTAGAGCCGGCAATGAATCGATTTGATTGAAAAATGGGCGATTTCATCAATTTCGATGATAATAAAAATATGGATGGGATCATCATTCAATCCTGGGCAACGTCGGGTATTCCTGCTAGTTGCATATAAAACTCACAATCTTTTGTGCAATGCAATCACATTTGCTAAAAATAAACTTCAACCTATGCTTAAATAGTCCACCAAGTTTTATCCAGGAATGTCCAACAATCTTTGTTTTATCACTGTTCAAAAATAATAACACCTAGATATAATGTGCAAAATTGTCAGTAATTTTGATATGCTCTTCTCTTGCCAGGATTTTGCATGTGACTGCCCCCTTCGGTTCAAGAATAGTCTGGATATTTCTTTGATAGACATTATCTTTGCGATAACTCCACAGATAGAAATCTGGGGGAATCTGTTGGATATGGAGTCAGGATGACACCAATAAAATCAGAGGTGTGCGCGCACACACACACACACACACACACACACATTCCTGATGCGATATTGATCTACATTCTTGTGTCTCATAAAAATGACCGGAATTGTAATTATCACAAAAAAAAAGAAAGGTTTATATTCCAGGTCAAGAAGTTCGAATTGCGCATTGTAAAATAAAAAAAGGAACAATTAAATATTTTTATCCTTTTAAAATTTTGATAGTTGAACTGTTAAAATTTTCAGTGGCTGGAGTCAGACAATTAAAAAGTTTAGGATCCAAAGCAAGACCTTTAAAAATGTCAGTAATTGAAGTCAGATTTTGTTTTTTATTTGAATAGCCGAACTGTTACTTGTATCTGTAGGAATAAAATAATTGTTAATACTTTTTTAATATATATATTATACTAGCAGAGGCAGAGGAGGGCGTCCAGCTTTGCCCAGTCGTAAAATATGCTTAAATATATTTTAATTTGTCCAAATGTCGTATATATCATTATAGAGTCGTGATTTCAAAAATAAAAATGTATTTGGGTGCCATCAGCTAGAATCGAAACCGAAAGCATAACTGTAGCATTTAAAGGTGGTGACGTTACCACTGTACCAACATGATACGTGTATAAACTGATTAAAAATCTATATATCTATGAAAGTAAAATTGCGTGTGTGTCTTTACATTTCCCTACCAAACTACTCTACCAATTTTCAGTCTACAGACTCGAGATTTTACATAAGGGGTATTGAGATTTGGGAAAATCTTTTAATTCGGTTTTCGGCCAGAAATTTGACTGTCAAGGGGCCAAAATTAAACGATTTGACCTTTGAAAACTCTACCAAACTCCTCTACCAATTTTGGGTCTAAATATTTGAAATTTTAGATGTAGGTTACTTGGACATGGATCAAACTTTTTAATTTGATTTGAGCCCAAAACAATAAATGTTAAGGGGTCAAAATTGAAGTCAAATTTGATCTTTGCGATCTCTATCAAATTACTAAGCCAATTTTTGGTTTAAACATTTGAAATTTTACATAAAGTGTATTCATACATAGGACAAGCTTTTTAATTGGTTTTTGGGCGAAAATTGGGCTGCCAAGGCGTTAAAGTTCAAAAGAGTTGACCTATGAGGTTTCCAGCAAACTATTCAGCCAATTTTGGGTCTAAATATTTGAAATTTTACATAAAGTGTATTCATACATAGGGCAAGCTTTTTAATTGGTTTTTGGGCGAAAATTGGGCTGCCAAGGCGTTAAAGTTCAAAAGAGTTGACCTGTGAGGTTTCCAGCAAACTATTCAGCCAATTTTGGGTCTAGATATTTGAAATTTTACATAAAGTGTATTCATACATAGGGCAAGCTTTTTAATTGGTTTTTGGGCGAAAATTGGGCTGCCAAGGCGTTAAAGTTCAAAAGAGTTGACCTGTGAGGTTTCCAGCAAACTATTCAGCCAATTTTGGGTCTAAATATTTGAAATTTTACCTAAAGTGTATTCATACATAGGGCAAGCTTTTTAATTGGTTTTTGGGCGAAAATTGGGCTGCCAAGGCGTTAAAGTTCAAAAGAGTTGACCTATGAGGTTTCCAGCAAACTATTCAGCCAATTTTTGGTCTAAATATTTGAAATTTTACATAAAGTGTATTCATACATAGGGCAAGCTTTTTAATTGGTTTTTGGGCGAAAATTGGGCTGCCAAGGCGTTAAAGTTCAAAAGAGTTGACCTGTGAGGTTTCCAGCAAACTATTCAGCCAATTTTGGGTCTAAATATTTGAAATTTTACATAAAGTGTATTCATACATAGGGCAAGCTTTTTAATTGGTTTTTGGGCGAAAATTGGGCTGCCAAGGCGTTAAAGTTCAAAAGAGTTGACCTGTGAGGTTTCCAGCAAACTATTCAGCCAATTTTGGGTCTAAATATTTGAAATTTTACCTAAAGTGTATTCATACATAGGGCAAGCTTTTTAATTGGTTTTTGGGCGAAAATTGGGCTGCCAAGGCGTTAAAGTTCAAAAGAGTTGACCTATGAGGTTTCCAGCAAACTATTCAGCCAATTTTGGGTCTAAATATTTGAAATTTTACATAAAGTGTATTCATACATAGGGCAAGCTTTTTAATTGGTTTTTGGGCGAAAATTGGGCTGCCAAGGCGTTAAAGTTCAAAAGAGTTGACCTGTGAGGTTTCCAGCAAACTATTCAGCCAATTTTGGGTCTAAATATTTGAAATTTTACATAAAGTGTATTCATACATAGGGCAAGCTTTTTAATTGGTTTTTGGGCGAAAATTGGGCTGCCAAGGCGTTAAAGTTCAAAAGAGTTGACCTGTGAGGTTTCCAGCAAACTATTCAGCCAATTTTGGGTCTAAATATTTGAAATTTTACATAAAGTGTATTCATACATAGGGCAAGCTTTTTAATTGGTTTTTGGGCGAAAATTGGGCTGCCAAGGCGTTAAAGTTCAAAAGAGTTGACCTGTGAGGTTTCCAGCAAACTATTCAGCCAATTTTGGGTCTAAATATTTGAAATTTTACATAAAGTGTATTCATACATAGGGCAAGCTTTTTAATTGGTTTTTGGGCGAAAATTGGGCTGCCAAGGCGTTAAAGTTCAAAAGAGTTGACCTGTGAGGTTTCCAGCAAACTATTCAGCCAATTTTGGGTCTAAATATTTGAAATTTTACATAAAGTGTATTCATACATAGGGCAAGCTTTTTAATTGGTTTTTGGGCGAAAATTGGGCTGCCAAGGCGTTAAAGTTCAAAAGAGTTGACCTGTGAGGTTTCCAGCAAACTATTCAGCCAATTTTGGGTCTAAATATTTGAAATTTTACATAAAGTGTATTCATACATAGGGCAAGCTTTTTAATTGGTTTTTGGGCGAAAATTGGGCTGCCAAGGCGTTAAAGTTCAAAAGAGTTGACCTGTGAGGTTTCCAGCAAACTATTCAGCCAATTTTGGGTCTAAATATTTGAAATTTTACATAAAGTGTATTCATACATAGGGCAAGCTTTTTAATTGGTTTTTGGGCGAAAATTGGGCTGCCAAGGCGTTAAAGTTCAAAAGAGTTGACCTGTGAGGTTTCCAGCAAACTATTCAGCCAATTTTGGGTCTAAATATTTGAAATTTTACATAAAGTGTATTCATACATAGGGCAAGCTTTTTAATTGGTTTTTGGGCGAAAATTGGGCTGCCAAGGCGTTAAAGTTCAAAAGAGTTGACCTGTGAGGTTTCCAGCAAACTATTCAGCCAATTTTGGGTCTAAATATTTGAAATTTTACATAAAGTGTATTCATACATAGGGCAAGCTTTTTAATTGGTTTTTGGGCGAAAATTGGGCTGCCAAGGCGTTAAAGTTCAAAAGAGTTGACCTGTGAGGTTTCCAGCAAACTATTCAGCCAATTTTGGGTCTAAATATTTGAAATTTTACATAAAGTGTATTCATACATAGGGCAAGCTTTTTAATTGGTTTTTGGGCGAAAATTGGGCTGCCAAGGCGTTAAAGTTCAAAAGAGTTGACCTATGAGGTTTCCAGCAAACTATTCAGCCAATTTTGGGTCTAAATATTTGAAATTTTACATAAAGTGTATTCATACATAGGGCAAGCTTTTTAATTGGTTTTTGGGCGAAAATTGGGCTGCCAAGGCGTTAAAGTTCAAAAGAGTTGACCTGTGAGGTTTCCAGCAAACTATTCAGCCAATTTTGGGTCTAAATATTTGAAATTTTACATAAAGTGTATTCATACATAGGGCAAGCTTTTTAATTGGTTTTTGGGCGAAAATTGGGCTGCCAAGGCGTTAAAGTTCAAAAGAGTTGACCTGTGAGGTTTCCAGCAAACTATTCAGCCAATTTTGGGTCTAAATATTTGAAATTTTACATAAAGTGTATTCATACATAGGGCAAGCTTTTTAATTGGTTTTTGGGCGAAAATTGGGCTGCCAAGGCGTTAAAGTTCAAAAGAGTTGACCTATGAGGTTTCCAGCAAACTATTCAGCTAATTTTGGGTCTAAATATTTGAAATTTTACATAAAGTGTATTCATACATAGGGCAAGCTTTTTAATTGGTTTTTGGGCGAAAATTGGGCTGCCAAGGCGTTAAAGTTCAAAAGAGTTGACCTGTGAGGTTTCCAGCAAACTATTCAGCCAATTTTGGGTCTAAATATTTGAAATTTTACATAAAGTGTATTCATACATAGGGCAAGCTTTTTAATTGGTTTTTGGGCGAAAATTGGGCTGCCAAGGCGTTAAAGTTCAAAAGAGTTGACCTGTGAGGTTTCCAGCAAACTATTCAGCCAATTTTGGGTCTAAATATTTGAAATTTTACATAAAGTGTATTCATACATAGGGCAAGCTTTTTAATTGGTTTTTGGGCGAAAATTGGGCTGCCAAGGCGTTAAAGTTCAAAAGAGTTGACCTGTGAGGTTTCCAGCAAACTATTCAGCCAATTTTGGGTCTAAATATTTGAAATTTTACATAAAGTGTATTCATACATAGGGCAAGCTTTTTAATTGGTTTTTGGGCGAAAATTGGGCTGCCAAGGCGTTAAAGTTCAAAAGAGTTGACCTGTGAGGTTTCCAGCAAACTATTCAGCCAATTTTGGGTCTAAATATTTGAAATTTTACATAAAGTGTATTCATACATAGGGCAAGCTTTTTAATTGGTTTTTGGGCGAAAATTGGGCTGCCAAGGCGTTAAAGTTCAAAAGAGTTGACCTGTGAGGTTTCCAGCAAACTATTCAGCCAATTTTGAGTCTAAATATTTGAAATTTTACATAAAGTGTATTCATACATAGGGCAAGCTTTTTAATTGGTTTTTGGGCGAAAATTGGGCTGCCAAGGCGTTAAAGTTCAAAAGAGTTGACCTGTGAGGTTTCCAGCAAACTATTCAGCCAATTTTGGGTCTAAATATTTGAAATTTTACATAAAGTGTATTCATACATAGGGCAAGCTTTTTAATTGGTTTTTGGGCGAAAATTGGGCTGCCAAGGCGTTAAAGTTCAAAAGAGTTGACCTGTGAGATTTCCAGCAAACTATTCAGCCAATTTTGGGTCTAAATATTTGAAATTTTACATAAAGTGTATTCATACATAGGGCAAGCTTTTTAATTGGTTTTTGGGCGAAAATTGGGCTGCCAAGGCGTTAAAGTTCAAAAGAGTTGACCTGTGAGGTTTCCAGCAAACTATTCAGCCAATTTTGGGTCTAAATATTTGAAATTTTACATAAAGTGTATTCATACATAGGGCAAGCTTTTTAATTGGTTTTTGGGCGAAAATTGGGCTGCCAAGGCGTTAAAGTTCAAAAGAGTTGACCTATGAGGTTTCCAGCAAACTATTCAGCCAATTTTGGGTCTAAATATTTGAAATTTTACATAAAGTGTATTCATACATAGGGCAAGCTTTTTAATTGGTTTTTGGGCGAAAATTGGGCTGCCAAGGCGTTAAAGTTCAAAAGAGTTGACCTGTGAGGTTTCCAGCAAACTATTCAGCCAATTTTGGGTCTAAATATTTGAAATTTTACATAAAGTGTATTCATACATAGGGCAAGCTTTTTAATTGGTTTTTGGGCGAAAATTGGGCTGCCAAGGCGTTAAAGTTCAAAAGAGTTGACCTGTGAGGTTTCCAGCAAACTATTCAGCCAATTTTGGGTCTAAATATTTGAAATTTTACATAAAGTGTATTCATACATAGGGCAAGCTTTTTAATTGGTTTTTGGGCGAAAATTGGGCTGCCAAGGCGTTAAAGTTCAAAAGAGTTGACCTATGAGGTTTCCAGCAAACTATTCAGCCAATTTTGGGTCTAAATATTTGAAATTTTACATAAAGTGTATTCATACATAGGGCAAGCTTTTTAATTGGTTTTTGGGCGAAAATTGGGCTGCCAAGGCGTTAAAGTTCAAAAGAGTTGACCTGTGAGGTTTCCAGCAAACTATTCAGCCAATTTTGGGTCTAAATATTTGAAATTTTACATAAAGTGTATTCATACATAGGGCAAGCTTTTTAATTGGTTTTTGGGCGAAAATTGGGCTGCCAAGGCGTTAAAGTTCAAAAGAGTTGACCTGTGAGGTTTCCAGCAAACTATTCAGCCAATTTTGGGTCTAAATATTTGAAATTTTACATAAAGTGTATTCATACATAGGGCAAGCTTTTTAATTGGTTTTTGGGCGAAAATTGGGCTGCCAAGGCGTAAAAGTTCAAAAGAGTTGACCTGTGAGGTTTCCAGCAAACTATTCAGCCAATTTTGGGTCTAAATATTTGAAATTTTACATAAAGTGTATTCATACATAGGGCAAGCTTTTTAATTGGTTTTTGGGCGAAAATTGGGCTGCCAAGGCGTTAAAGTTCAAAAGAGTTGACCTGTGAGGTTTCCAGCAAACTATTCAGCCAATTTTGGGTCTAAATATTTGAAATTTTACATAAAGTGTATTCATACATAGGGCAAGCTTTTTAATTGGTTTTTGGGCGAAAATTGGGCTGCCAAGGCGTTAAAGTTCAAAAGAGTTGACCTATGAGGTTTCCAGCAAACTATTCAGCCAATTTTGGGTCTAAATATTTGAAATTTTACATAAAGTGTATTCATACATAGGGCAAGCTTTTTAATTGGTTTTTGGGCGAAAATTGGGCTGCCAAGGCGTTAAAGTTCAAAAGAGTTGACCTGTGAGGTTTCCAGCAAACTATTCAGCCAATTTTGGGTCTAAATATTTGAAATTTTACATAAAGTGTATTCATACATAGGGCAAGCTTTTTAATTGGTTTTTGGGCGAAAATTGGGCTGCCAAGGCGTTAAAGTTCAAAAGAGTTGACCTGTGAGGTTTCCAGCAAACTATTCAGCCAATTTTGGGTCTAAATATTTGAAATTTTACATAAAGTGTATTCATACATAGGGCAAGCTTTTTAATTGGTTTTTGGGCGAAAATTGGGCTGCCAAGGCGTTAAAGTTCAAAAGAGTTGACCTATGAGGTTTCCAGCAAACTATTCAGCTAATTTTGGGTCTAAATATTTGAAATTTTACATAAAGTGTATTCATACATAGGGCAAGCTTTTTAATTGGTTTTTGGGCGAAAATTGGGCTGCCAAGGCGTTAAAGTTCAAAAGAGTTGACCTGTGAGGTTTCCAGCAAACTATTCAGCCAATTTTGGGTCTAAATATTTGAAATTTTACATAAAGTGTATTCATACATAGGGCAAGCTTTTTAATTGGTTTTTGGGCGAAAATTGGGCTGCCAAGGCGTTAAAGTTCAAAAGAGTTGACCTGTGAGGTTTCCAGCAAACTATTCAGCCAATTTTGGGTCTAAATATTTGAAATTTTACATAAAGTGTATTCATACATAGGGCAAGCTTTTTAATTGGTTTTTGGGCGAAAATTGGGCTGCCAAGGCGTTAAAGTTCAAAAGAGTTGACCTGTGAGGTTTCCAGCAAACTATTCAGCCAATTTTGGGTCTAAATATTTGAAATTTTACATAAAGTGTATTCATACATAGGGCAAGCTTTTTAATTGGTTTTTGGGCGAAAATTGGGCTGCCAAGGCGTTAAAGTTCAAAAGAGTTGACCTGTGAGGTTTCCAGCAAACTATTCAGCCAATTTTGGGTCTAAATATTTGAAATTTTACATAAAGTGTATTCATACATAGGGCAAGCTTTTTAATTGGTTTTTGGGCGAAAATTGGGCTGCCAAGGCGTTAAAGTTCAAAAGAGTTGACCTGTGAGGTTTCCAGCAAACTATTCAGCCAATTTTGAGTCTAAATATTTGAAATTTTACATAAAGTGTATTCATACATAGGGCAAGCTTTTTAATTGGTTTTTGGGCGAAAATTGGGCTGCCAAGGCGTTAAAGTTCAAAAGAGTTGACCTGTGAGGTTTCCAGCAAACTATTCAGCCAATTTTGGGTCTAAATATTTGAAATTTTACATAAAGTGTATTCATACATAGGGCAAGCTTTTTAATTGGTTTTTGGGCGAAAATTGGGCTGCCAAGGCGTTAAAGTTCAAAAGAGTTGACCTGTGAGATTTCCAGCAAACTATTCAGCCAATTTTGGGTCTAAATATTTGAAATTTTACATAAAGTGTATTCATACATAGGGCAAGCTTTTTAATTGGTTTTTGGGCGAAAATTGGGCTGCCAAGGCGTTAAAGTTCAAAAGAGTTGACCTGTGAGGTTTCCAGCAAACTATTCAGCCAATTTTGGGTCTAAATATTTGAAATTTTACATAAAGTGTATTCATACATAGGGCAAGCTTTTTAATTGGTTTTTGGGCGAAAATTGGGCTGCCAAGGCGTTAAAGTTCAAAAGAGTTGACCTATGAGGTTTCCAGCAAACTATTCAGCCAATTTTGGGTCTAAATATTTGAAATTTTACATAAAGTGTATTCATACATAGGGCAAGCTTTTTAATTGGTTTTTGGGCGAAAATTGGGCTGCCAAGGCGTTAAAGTTCAAAAGAGTTGACCTGTGAGGTTTCCAGCAAACTATTCAGCCAATTTTGGGTCTAAATATTTGAAATTTTACATAAAGTGTATTCATACATAGGGCAAGCTTTTTAATTGGTTTTTGGGCGAAAATTGGGCTGCCAAGGCGTTAAAGTTCAAAAGAGTTGACCTGTGAGGTTTCCAGCAAACTATTCAGCCAATTTTGGGTCTAAATATTTGAAATTTTACATAAAGTGTATTCATACATAGGGCAAGCTTTTTAATTGGTTTTTGGGCGAAAATTGGGCTGCCAAG
The DNA here is from genome assembly GCF_053919585.1 of Euprymna scolopes. Taxonomy (NCBI): domain Eukaryota; kingdom Metazoa; phylum Mollusca; class Cephalopoda; order Sepiida; family Sepiolidae; genus Euprymna; species Euprymna scolopes. The sequence goes on along the minus strand of NC_136510.1, from coordinate 99,424,130 downwards.
GCGTTAAAGTTCAAAAGAGTTGACCTATGAGGTTTCCAGCAAACTATTCAGCCAATTTTGGGTCTAAATATTTGAAATTTTACATAAAGTGTATTCATACATAGGGCAAGCTTTTTAATTGGTTTTTGGGCGAAAATTGGGCTGCCAAGGCGTTAAAGTTCAAAAGAGTTGACCTGTGAGGTTTCCAGCAAACTATTCAGCCAATTTTGGGTCTAAATATTTGAAATTTTACATAAAGTGTATTCATACATAGGGCAAGCTTTTTAATTGGTTTTTGGGCGAAAATTGGGCTGCCAAGGCGTTAAAGTTCAAAAGAGTTGACCTGTGAGGTTTCCAGCAAACTATTCAGCCAATTTTGGGTCTAAATATTTGAAATTTTACATAAAGTGTATTCATACATAGGGCAAGCTTTTTAATTGGTTTTTGGGCGAAAATTGGGCTGCCAAGGCGTAAAAGTTCAAAAGAGTTGACCTGTGAGGTTTCCAGCAAACTATTCAGCCAATTTTGGGTCTAAATATTTGAAATTTTACATAAAGTGTATTCATACATAGGGCAAGCTTTTTAATTGGTTTTTGGGCGAAAATTGGGCTGCCAAGGCGTTAAAGTTCAAAAGAGTTGACCTGTGAGGTTTCCAGCAAACTATTCAGCCAATTTTGGGTCTAAATATTTGAAATTTTACATAAAGTGTATTCATACATAGGGCAAGCTTTTTAATTGGTTTTTGGGCGAAAATTGGGCTGCCAAGGCGTTAAAGTTCAAAAGAGTTGACCTGTGAGGTTTCCAGCAAACTATTCAGCCAATTTTGGGTCTAAATATTTGAAATTTTACATAAAGTGTATTCATACATAGGGCAAGCTTTTTAATTGGTTTTTGGGCGAAAATTGGGCTGCCAAGGCGTAAAAGTTCAAAAGAGTTGACCTGTGAGGTTTCCAGCAAACTATTCAGCCAATTTTGGGTCTAAATATTTGAAATTTTACATAAAGTGTATTCATACATAGGGCAAGCTTTTTAATTGGTTTTTGGGCGAAAATTGGGCTGCCAAGGCGTTAAAGTTCAAAAGAGTTGACCTGTGAGGTTTCCAGCAAACTATTCAGCCAATTTTGGGTCTAAATATTTGAAATTTTACATAAAGTGTATTCATACATAGGGCAAGCTTTTTAATTGGTTTTTGGGCGAAAATTGGGCTGCCAAGGCGTTAAAGTTCAAAAGAGTTGACCTGTGAGGTTTCCAGCAAACTATTCAGCCAATTTTGGGTCTAAATATTTGAAATTTTACATAAAGTGTATTCATACATAGGGCAAGCTTTTTAATTGGTTTTTGGGCGAAAATTGGGCTGCCAAGGCGTTAAAGTTCAAAAGAGTTGACCTGTGAGGTTTCCAGCAAACTATTCAGCCAATTTTGGGTCTAAATATTTGAAATTTTACATAAAGTGTATTCATACATAGGGCAAGCTTTTTAATTGGTTTTTGGGCGAAAATTGGGCTGCCAAGGCGTTAAAGTTCAAAAGAGTTGACCTGTGAGGTTTCCAGCAAACTATTCAGCCAATTTTGGGTCTAAATATTTGAAATTTTACATAAAGTGTATTCATACATAGGGCAAGCTTTTTAATTGGTTTTTGGGCGAAAATTGGGCTGCCAAGGCGTTAAAGTTCAAAAGAGTTGACCTGTGAGGTTTCCAGCAAACTATTCAGCCAATTTTGGGTCTAAATATTTGAAATTTTACATAAAGCGTATTCAGACATGGAACAAGCTTTTCAATCAGTTTTTGGGCAAAAATTTGGCTGCCAAGAGGTCAAAGTCGAAAGAGTTGACCTTTGCAGACTCTACCAAACTCCTCCGCACGTTTTGGGTTTAAACAGTTGAAATTTTAGATGTTGGTTACCTCCACCTAAGTCAAACTTTTTTAATATATATATACATATGCACAGAAAGTTATGAACAGTACATAGGGCCCGTGCAAAGCTGGCCTGAACTGCTAGTATAGTCTTAAGAAGCTTTTAAAAATTTATTTGTTATATTTTATTTATTTTGGTTTAAGTTATTTTAATTTATTTATTTGATTAAATAGTTGTTAGTTCTTATTTTATTTTTGAAAATGTAGATTTAAAAAACGGCAAGAGCGGTTGCCAACCTTATATATAATTTTTTATTTTATTTTACTTTGGGTTGACTGCGAGATTGCTATTTTTAAGGTTATTATCCTCATGAAAGTTTGCTGATCTTTCTATATATTACACACAATGCTACAATCAAACTACATCGCACTCTTTTATGAGTTTGTGTTTATCCCAAGGGTATTAGTGAAATCTGCAACAGGACTCAGACCTGGTATGCCAGTAACCACTATATCACAACCAATTCATTAAAAAGCACATAATAAAATGGAACTGGCACATAGAAAGTGCATGAAATTAATCCAAGAGATATAATTGAGTGGATTCAAAGAAATTGAAATTAAGCTTATTTTCTTAAAGTGAAATAATCAAATACAACCTTGACATTATACTATTGCCTTAGTTGGTCGTTTAGTTTTATGGCATATCAACCCTTTTCCTGGTTTTTTAATGCCGAATCCAGGAATTTTGGAGAAAAAAAAAAACTTTATGCTTCAAGCTGTTTATATTTTCAAATATTTATTCATGGAGTTTGGTTTGGTTGTTTTGGTTTACGGCATATCTACCCTTTTCAGTTTATTTAATGATGAATCGAGTAATTTTGGAAAAACGTTTTTATGTTCCAAGTTCCTCATATCCTCAAATATTTATCCATAGTGTTTGGTTTGGTTGTTTTGTAGAGGAAAATTTTTGTTGTTGTTGCTTTTTTACTTTGCAGAACGTGATTGAGTTTTGTAAATGGAAAGTAAAAAAACAAACAAAAACAAAACAATAACATCAAAGTGTGGAGCATTTTAGGTCAGAAAGCCAGTATCCTCACACAACCTAATCTGTTGCCAATGCTTTGATCTGTACAATAATAGACCTGGTTCTATTACCACTTATCATACTGTAATATGGTGTAATTATGTAAAATAAAAATTATTTGCATTATTTGCTATTGTTCTCATCTTGAGCGTTATTTTCACAACCTTTCGGTCAATATAACCTCTGACCTTCTTCAGATATACTAAGGACCCGTGGCATTCTGGATAAAGTACTTGATAAAATTCAGTCGTAAAGTTACATTCTTCCAGAGATTGAGAGCTTAATACTCAGTGCGTTGACACTCAAAATACAACCGTGAATTACTTAGGACTTCTGCCCAGTCCTGACTGATGGAACGAGAGCATGCTACCCCCGGGCAGGGTTCTGTTTGAAATTTCACACAGATTCCAGAGTTCGACAAGATGCATTTAATAATCAGTACCAATCTAAAAAAAATTCCTAAAAGAAATTTCTACTCGAAATTAAGTGAACGTGTTCAAAAGAAATGCCGTCACAAACATAGACAAATAAATCAGAAATAATAGTACAGTGTAATTTACACGAAGCTGGTGTTATACTAATCATTTTGTATGTTTTCTTGGAAAATGATGTCACATCTCGGATGTCAGTATGAAGCCATTAAGTCTAGTTATGCTCATGATTTCCGTTTCCGTTTCCGGCACCAATTCTGCGATAGATTACAAAGCCAAAGCAATTGTTGCAAACACCTTATTACGAAGATCTATTTCGAGTGAGCAATCAATTCCACATTTTTTTTTTCTCTCTCGGATTTCCTTTTCTTTATTTTTATTAACCTGAAAAATGAAGCTGGCTCCATGTTTCTAATACACGTTTCAGAAGCACCTAGAGTGTTGTATACTGAATGAGTATATATTATGCACGCGTGTATATATATATATATATATATATATATATATATATATATATATATATATATATATATATATATATATATATATATACACACATTATTAGTATTTTTTAACCAAAACCTTAATGTTAAAATTCCGGTAATGTTCATATACCAATAAAATTATGATGCCTCCAATCAGTCTCAAAAGGCAAAGGATACCCTTGTAGGGGCAGCTGCGCATGTAATTGTGAAGTAAGGGTTGCGCAATTATCAACCACACCTCTCCTGAATCGGCAGTGTTGAAATCCAGTGGCAAGGAGAAATCCAGGACGACCGGAAACAATGCTCAGATAAGCAGAGAACACATACAGTACCTGGAAGTCTCAAATGGTCACCCATTTTAGTACTGACCAGATTCGACGTTGCTTAACTTCGGTGATCCAGCGAGAACCAGTGTGTCAACGTGATTATGCTGTATATAAAAAAATTAAAGTCAATATTAATTGATTCAATTAACTAAGCTTCATTATTACCAGTTTCATAATCAAGAATGCATATAATATTTTCCCCAAAATCAAGACAACAAAATATATAATGAAAACATCCTATTGTGTATTTTCTTATGTTTGGACAATTTTAAATATCATTTAAAAATATTCCAAAACAGCTACTCTTCAGACGACAAAATACACTATTTATACATATATGCATACATTCATGATCTCTATTTTTAGAGAAGAAGCAGTTGTACCTACCTACACATCATCTTAATATTTTCTTTTCGTTCTTTATTTATCGATAATCTTTGTATTTAGTAATCACCCCGTTTTCGTATTTCTACTTTTTAAATGATATTTCAACCAATTACCTATGTTAATATTAATTTAATCTTTTGTATTTATTTTATTTTAATAATCATTTTTCTTCCAATTTATTTAATTGATTAATTTCCAAATACTAATTCACCCCCACAAATATATATATATATATATGTCTAAATTCATGTATCGTCTTGTGGTATAAAATGTTCTTCTAATGAATGCGTGTATACAGAATGTATATACGTGTGTGTGTATATATGTGCACAGTCATCTATGTTACGCGTTTATATACGTGTGTTCATCTAATTTCTATTGTTCGTTGAATTGATGCGCGTATAACACTTACGAGAGTGTTGATATATTAACAGATACAGTTTAACAACGGACATGTAACATTTAAAACAAAAAGGGACGGATAACAGTTCTCTGGAGTTTTACATCGGTCAATAGTATAAACATACCTCGTCCATCTTTGGTCTTGATTTGACGGCTCCTTGGAAAAGCTGCAATGGAGACTCGTACAACTCGAAGTCCTGGTGGTGCTTACAGCAGATTTACCGAATGTATCCCTCATTGGGAAGCTGCAATGCTGGTCCTAGAATATCGCCATTTCTATTCCCTTCTACTGAGAGCCATCACGATCTGAAAGACCGTTTCTTTCTCCCTCTTGCTATCGATTTTTGACTACTAAATGATACGTGTCTTTTTCAATTTATCTCTCCTAAAGCCCACATCATTTTAAGTGACTGCTATGTTATGCTACGTCAGACTGTAGAGGTCAAACTTATTTTTAAATTGTTGTTTGTTTTCTGACATGCTTTCCTATTAAAAATGTTAAAATGTTGTTTTTTTTAATCATTTCAACGTAAAAACTAACAGATAGAGTTTAACAACAGACATGTAACATTTACAACAGAAAGGGACAAATAACAGTTCTCTGGGGTTTTAACATCGGGGCCAATCGGAGAAACATACCTGGTTCATCTTTGGTTTTGTTTGACGAAAAGCTGCAAAGAAGATTCATCCCAATGAATCAATAAATCTTGGGTTGTCTTTTCAGCAACTTTATTACTGATGTTTCCCCATTGGAAAGTTGCAACACTTATTCTGACTATCGCCATTTCTGATTACATGTCGCTATGACGATCTGAGGACCGTCTCTGTCCCTCTCTCGACCCCCGACTCTTGACTTAAAATGATACATATCTTTCAAGCTCTACCCTAAAGTCCACGTCATCTTAAGTGACCTTTAGGTAAGACTTCGTCAAACTGTAAAGGTCAACCAATTTTTAAATTATTGGTTGTTTTCTAACATTCTTTCCTATTAAAACATAAATAATTTTATCTGCATTGTGCGGTCAATATCTAACATTAGGCGCCACGGCAAACTCTACTCGCTGGATTAATTAAGCAATTGAGAACCTCTTATATGTGGTAAAGCAGTATAAAGATGTGAATGATCTTAGCATGGCTGGTCAAGATCCTATCCCCTCTCCAACTGTAACATTGCACACGTGTTAGCATGTAGACACCGTCGCAAGGAAACAAAGACAAGGAAAGAATTTGTCTCACTATATTTCTAGTTGATAAAATAGACATTTATTTTACAAGTACTTTCCAGTATAACACAATGTGCTTAACAAGACTCTGCAATATCTTTGAGGACTCTTCCTTTCCTGCCGCTTTAGGTCCACGTGTGTAACACATCTATCTTTGTCCTTCTATTTCTGTCTTACTTGCTATAACCTCACCTCATACACAGCTTGGTCATTTGCATGCTACAGCTGCTGCTTCTGCTGCTATACTCTGTTGCACAAAAAAAATCCACTCATCCTTTCTACAATTCAAGCATAGTTAGTACAAATAAACTGCTCTCTATGCTTGACTTGCCCACCAATTTTCAGTCACAAATGTCCAACACTCTTTATTCTAATAAAATAAGGTTTTCTTTGCTTTTGATTGCCTACAAGTTATTCAATTTGCCAACTCTGTCCTTTACTAAAAAAGAAAAAAATGAGTACAAGTGCACATTTTGCCGGAAGTATTTTTTGTTTTCATTTTCAGAAGAATTATACAAGCGGAACGGCAGACAATCCAAAATTAATCCCTGTTTGCTAACCAACCTTTCTGATGAAATCTATTTTAAAAGCATTTACATACAACGTTTATTCCAGTTTAAAAGTGTTTGCTTACAAAGTTTGATCCATTTTAAAATTTTCTACATCGAATAGTAGTCCATTTTAATATTCTCTACATACAATGTTTAGTCCATTTTAAAAGTCTTTGCATACAGTGTTTGGTTCATTGTAAATGTCTTTTCTTACAAAGTTTGATCCATTTGAAAAGTCTTTACATACAACGTTTGGCCCATTTTAAAAGTCTTTACATACAAAGTTTGGCCCATTTTAAACGTCTTTACATATTACATTTGGTCCATTTTAAAAGTCTTTACATACAGCGTTTGGCCCATTTTAAAAGTCTTTACATACAAAGTTTGGCCCATTTTAAACGTCTTTACATATTACATTTGGTCCATTTTAAAAGTCTTTACATACAGCGTTTGGCCCATTTTAAAAGTCTTTACGTACAAAGTTTGGCCCATTTTAAAAGTCTTTACGTACAACGTTTGGCCCATTTTAAAAGTCTTTACATATTACATTTGGTAAATTTTAAAAGTTTTTACATACAGCGTTTGGTCCATTTTAAAAGTCTCAACGTACAACATTTGGTCCATTTTAAAAGTCTTTACAATACAATGTTTGGTCCATTTTAAAAGTCTTTACATACAACGTTTGGTCCATTTTAAGTCTTTACATACAACGTTTGGTCCATTTTAAAAGTCTTTACATAAAACGTTTGACCCATTTTAAAAGTCTTTACATACAACGTTTGGCCCATTTTAAAAGTCTTTACATACAACATTTGGCCCATTTTAAAAGTCTTTACATACAATGTTTGGTCTATTTTAAAAGTCTTTACATACAGCGTTTGGTCAATTTTAAAAGTCTTTACATACAACGTTTGGTCCATTTTAAAAGTCTTTACATACAATGTTTGATCCATTTTAAAAGTGTTTACATACAACGTTTGGCCCATTTTAAAAGTCTTTACATACAATGTTTGGTCCATTTTAAAAGTCTTTACATACAAAGTTTGGTCCATTTTAAAAGTCTTTACATATTACATTTGGTCCATTTTAAAAGTCTTTACATACAGCGTTTGGTCCATTTTAAAAGTCTCTACATACAACATTTGGTCCATTTTAAAAGTCTTTACATACAATGTTTTGTCCATTTTAAAAGTCTTTACATACAACGTTTGGTCCATTTAAAAAATCTTTACATACAACGTTTGGTCCATTTAAAAAGTCTTTATATATAACAGTTGGTCCATTTAAAAAGCCTTTACATACAGCGTTTAGTCCATTTTAAAAGTCTTTAAATACAAGGTTTGGTCCATTTGAAAAGTCTCTACATACAACGTTTGGTCCATTTTAAAAGTCTCTGCATACAACGCTTGGTCCATTTGAAAAGTAATAAAGTTAGATGGTGAGGATTTATGCAACAGAGCATGGACGCACGTATACGCAAATAACAAGCGAAATATATCACAACAACAAAAAAGAAAAACACTATAAAAAAAAAGTGCTATCATGTTGGAGGAGATGATTATGTTAGGCATGTTGCTAACATCACGGCCATAAAGAGAAGTCATACGTGGTGGAAGAATGAGGATATAAGTGCTGTTGTTACATAAAAAAACAAGTTGAGTTATTTCTTGTCCTATGCTCTTTATGACGTACTCTGCTACAATGAGTTGGGTCTACATGTGTCACACTATATTGGTTGCAATGATTGAAACTGGGCAGAGATTGATTGTTTCAAAGAAGGGTTCAACAAGTATTTACTGACATTGGACTTGAAAACGGCTATTTTTAAATCAGCTGGATTGGAACAAAGATAAAAATTTCCTCGGTTTAGAAGGACTTCTTAACGGATCAAGGAGAGAATTGACTAAGTTTAGCATCAGAACAGATACTAGACGTTCTGGGTGATCTATTCTCCTCTAGTGATTTTTATCCTGGGCTCCCAAAATCAACAGAGATTAGACCATTCCTGTAATGATCTGATCCCTATTGATTTTGATGTGGGAGTTTAGTTCTGTGCAGTTCTAGGAGGTCCATCCTCCCAGGCGTTGCCTTCATTCTTTCAGAAGGGGTTCGGTGCTATCACTGGAAAATGCCGACGGGGTTGTCCAGGCACTTTTTACAGGTAATTTGGTTGGTTGTTTTTTGTTTTACGGCATATCAACCCTTTTTGGATTATTTAATGCCGAATCCAAAGATTTTTTGATAGAATATATTTGTTGTTTTCAAGTCGGTTTCTATTCAACCCATAATTGGGACCCTAACAGATACTACCACTTCGGGTCAGAGTGGACCTGGGAGCAATTGTAATTAAAGGGTGACTACACACTCCCCAAAGCCCGCAAGCTAAGGCCTCACCACTGGATATAGTTTAAGCTCATATCCGGGACCATTTTACAGGTAAGAGTGCCACTCCTCGAAGGCGCTGACTTTTCACTCCTACTTTCCAACCTTGGTGCCTAAGTTCTTGCAATGTGAGTTACTGGAAACCTGGTTGTTTCCAATATAGATTTTATTTGAAGAAGTTAATTGCGGCTATTTTGATTCTATGACTGTTGCCATTATTTTTATCAAGAGGTTTTTGTTTGTTTTTTTTTGTTTTTTGTTTGTTTTTTTTTGTTTTTTTTTTTCGAAGCGTTACCAAATTAAAACTAAAGCTGAAAGATATTAAAATCCTTTTCTAATTAAATGCCAGAAAATGCTTTCAATTAACAGGACGACAATAAATTTCTCTGAACAGTTTATGATTGAAGAGTTGTTCATGTGATGAGTTATTTGTCAAATATTTCGCGAACGCCACCGTTATTATTGATCATTCAGAATTGTATGGACCACCAATATTGCCATCTAACGCAATAACGATTTTCTTTCTGACGTTTTTTAGATGACGATTCATAATTCATATAATTTGGACTACTGTTCTCATCTTAACTTGCCTTTGACGGAATGTTTGCAGCAATATATCTCAGGATCTAGGTCGTCCTATGCTCGTGCACCCGTGCCGAGGAGTCCACAGCAATAACTTTCTCACCAGCTTTTGCTTGCTCTTCTGGCAGTGACTGGCAAATTGTACACATCGCTCCCTGATGGTAGTAGATATGGCAGGTAGATTGCCATAAAGTTGCAGATCATCCCACGAAGCAGCAACTTTATGGCAACCTACCTGCTGTATCTACGACCATCAGGGAGTGGCGTCCACGATTTGCTGATCACTGCCAGCGGAGCGAGGAAGACCTGGTGATGTATTGCTTTGGACTCCATAGCAATACATCACCAGCTTGGTTGCTTTTATAATTATTACTTTTTTTTTTTTTTTTTTTTTTTTACAAGGGTGTCACCACTTATCAAGGCCCAGAGGCCACATTGGACTTTTCCTTTTTTTTTTTTTCATAGGTATCAACTCATTATCAAGGCCAAGAGGCCACTCAAGGATAAGGGTTAAAGAGTGTACAGTAGAAATTGGACAATATAATAATCATTAGTAATGAAAATTTGTTAAATTTGATAACTTATATGGAACGGCTCATCAAGAACTTATTTACGTTAGACTTGAAGACAACCATATTGTAGTTAGCCGGAAAGCAGGAAAACGGAAGACAATTCCACAGGCGTGCAGTTCTAATAAAAAAGCTTTGTTCATGGAATCTACGTTTAGGTTTAGGCACAGATAAAGAGTGGGGGGGGAATTATTGATAGTGTTTACAGCTTGACGAGTGTTTCTTGTGAAAGTTTGGCGAGGGGGGACCATAGATTGAAGCTCAGTCGAACACTTTCCATGAAAATAACGATACATCAGAGACAAACTCGCAACATCTCTTCTGTGAGATAGAGGTTGCAAGGAGGAGAAAAGGACATCTCCTACGAGGCTACGAAGTCTATTTTGAACTCTATCAAGGCAGGACAAGTCCTTTCTAGCAGCTCCTGCCCAGATATGGCAACAGTATTCCATCCTTGGACGTACCTGACTCTTATATAGATAGAGAATTGCATCAGCAGTGAGATATCTACTGGATCGATAGAAAGATCCCACCATTTTTCCAGCGGCCTTGGCAACAGATTTGATGTACGTGTTCCATTTAAGATCAGGAGTAATGGTCAAGCCAAGAAGTTTGTCAAAACTTGAGGCCTCCTGAAGACGAGAGCCATTCATTTCAATTGATGCCAGATGTGGATCAGAATGTTGATGATGTAAAGAGAGAAGCTTGGTTTTAGATGCATTAAAAGTAACCAGCCACTCCTTTCCCCATTGTACTACATGCTCAAGATCAGAGGAGAGAGAATTGGAGAGAACTTGGTCGTTTACTGTCTTAGATGTGCTACCATAAATGGTAGTGTCGTCAGCATAAATGTCTACAAATGATGTAAGTATGTGATTTGGAAGATCATTAATGTAGATCAGGAAAAGAGTCGGGCCCAGGATGGACCCCTGAGGGACACCGGCATTAATACTGTGGGCTTCTGATTTTTGCCCCTCAACTACTACTCTTATGAACCTATCAGAAAGAAATGATTTAATAATTGAGAAGACATTTCCAGCTATACCATAGCTAGAGATCTTATGAAGTAAACCTTTATGCCATACCCTATCAAAGGCCTTAGATATGTCAAGAGCAATTGCCCTAGAAAGGTTGCCTCCGTCGAGAGATTTGCTAATCCTATGAGATATAACTGTAAGCACATCTGCTGTAGATCTAGCAGAACGGAAACCATATTGAGTGTCACTAAGAAGGTTATTTTTGTTGAGATGGTTGATTACTTTTGTATTTAACACAGATTCCAGCAACTTACTCATGACGCACAGGAGACTTATTGGTCTGTACTGAGAGGGGGATGAGCGATCACCTGAATTCTTAAATACAGGGCATACAGATGAAATTTTCCAGGGAGATGGGAAACTATTCTCCTTAAGACAACGTTTAAATAGTTTTGTAAGTATGGGCGCTAGTTCAGGTTGAAGTTTTTTGAGTACAATAATTGGAATACCGTCCGGGCCAGTTGCTTTACTGGAATCAAGGTTTTTGATTAGCTTGGCAACATCACGTACAGATATACGTATATCACATAGTGTGTTTTCAGATACAGGAGGAAATATTGGGGGTTGGCGGCCTTGATCACAAAAGGTAGAATTAGCTGCAAAGTTCTTGACAAAGAGTTTGGCTTTGTCTGATGCTGACGAGATTACCTCAGGTCCATTGATGATAGTTGGAATGGAGCGCACACTTCTGTTCAGAATTCTGTTTGCTATTTGCCAAAACTGGTGGGAACCAAGCCGCTGCTCAGCTACTTTGGACTTAACAGATTGAGCATACAACCATCTTGCGCTCTTTATTACTTTCTTACAATGGTTGCTGGCAGTCCTGAAAGCGGCTTTAGTTTCCATACATCTATTACGTTGGAAACAGTGGAAAAAGTGATTTCTGTGCGCAATGGCAGAAGCACATTCTGGAGAGAACCATGGCTGGCTGTTAGGTTTTTGCTGAAACTTTTTCGAGGGTATGAAACGATCAATACCTACAATTAACCATTCCGTCAGGTCTAATACTATAGAGTACTATATATTATATATATTAATATATATTATATGTAATATATATTACTGGAATAATAAAGATCTTCCTAAAATTCCAGTTTCTTTTCATACATTATATCTTAGTATTTCATTATCCTCTCTCTCAGCTTTGTTTAAGCCAGCATCATTAGGTACATTAACTAACACAGTAATGCTTTCTTAGGCATGGTCTCAATTAGTAGCACCTTATGTCCAAGTGGCAATCTGCCTTGTTTTAGGTGAGTAGAAAAAAAAGAAAAACAAGAAAAAAAAAGAAAAACAAGAAAAAAAAGAAAAACAAGAAAAAAAAGAAAAACAAGAAAAAAAAGAAAAACAAGAAAAAAAAAGAAAAACAAGAAAAAAAAGAAAAACAAGAAAAAAAAAGAAAAACAAAAAAAAAAAGAAAAACAAGAAAAAAAAAGAAAAAAAAGAAAAAAAAAGAAAAAAAAAGAAAAACAAGAAAAAAAAGAAAAACAAGAAAAAAAAGAAAAACAAGAAAAAAAAAGAAAAACAAGAAAAAAAAAGAAAAACAAGAAAAAAGAAAAACAAGAAAAAAAAGAAAAACAAGAAAAAAAAGAAAAACAAGAAAAAAAAAGAAAAAAAAGAAAAAAAAGAAAAACAAGAAAAAAAAGAAAAACAAGAAAAAAAAAGAAAAACAAGAAAAAAAAAGAAAAACAAGAAAAAAAAGAAAAACAAGAAAAAAAAAGAAAAACAAGAAAAAAAAGAAAAACAAGAAAAAAAAAGAAAAACAAGAAAAAAAAAGAAAAACAAGAAAAAAAAAGAAAAACAAGAAAAAAAAAGAAAAACAAGAAAAAAAAAGAAAAACAAGAAAAAAAAAGAAAAACAAGAAAAAAAAGAAAAACAAGAAAAAAAAAGAAAAACAAGAAAAAAAAGAAAAACAAGAAAAAAAAAGAAAAACAAGAAAAAAAAAGAAAAACAAGAAAAAAAAGAAAAACAAGAAAAAAAAAAGAAAAACAAGAAAAAAAAAGAAAAACAAGAAAAAAAAGAACTGATGAGAAATCTATTGCTGTGGACTCCACAGCATG
>NC_136510.1:99385775-99405775 GCF_053919585.1 Euprymna scolopes | reverse complement strand
ATATACGCCCCTCCTCCGCTCCCAAGGGTATTTTTTATGTTTTGCAAAATATATGCGGTATTACACGGGGGCGGGGGTACATATATATAGTCTTGGAATTTTTTAAAACTTTTAAAACTATATAAAAAAATAATTGATTCTTTAAATCCGTTTTGGAAAAAAATATTTTGCCAGCAAATCAACCTCCTGCAATCGCTAAATCTACTTGCATGTCTTAATGTTATTACAGGGATCATCAGTTGTTTACCCCGAAACATTGTTTTGGGGATTTAAAAACAAAACAGTATATTAAATCATAGCTAATGTTCATCAAATACCACATCCTTCAAACGCAAGAAGAAAAAATATTCCGGATATTGAATCTAGTTTCTTATTCCAGAGTATTAGGTTGACAGGAATGTTCCTGCGGTTTTTAACTTTAAAATTCAGAGAAACTCGTCTCGGCTCAAACAAAATTTTATTGATCGAAATAAGCACCATCAGAATCAACACACGTTTGCCAATGCGAAACAAGTGTATTTATGCCAGTAATGTAAAAATCTTGCGTTCTTGTTGCCGCTACAAAATTTATTAAACCACCATTGTGCTGTGTGCTCAGTAATGGTTTCTGGGCCAAACGCTTAGTTGATATTGAAAGCTGTTTCAGCAACTTTTCGGCCTAGCTTGAATTAAAATAAGAAAATTGTGCGAATTTTCTTCTTTTTTTTCACTCTTCTATTTAACATTCTAAAAAAAGACATAATTGTTTTAAAACAATTGCAATGAAAACGATTAAATAGAGCGAAAAACGCTCTTTAAAACGATATATAAAGTAAAGGTATTATAACGAAAACTTATTTGGAAATACTTCATTTGAAATCAAAATTAAAAATTCCGAAAGAACTTTCTTGTCAACCTAATAATTTGGCTAACTTATTCATGTTATCAAGAATGTCTTCCTTACCTGTTTCATGCATCCTTGTTTCTATAAAAGGAAAGTATTTGTTATCTATAAAGCTCCTGTTTTTATATGGTTGTCCCCCTAAGTAATCCAATTTACAAAATTCCCACTACTTATGTTTACAATGTTATAATCACATTGACTAATGTAATGCCTCTTAACCCTAATCCTCGAGTGGCCTCCGAACCTTGATAAGTGGTGATTCCTGTGTAAAAAAAAAAAATGGATCCATTATATTAATTAACACCTTTCTATTGTTATTACTAATTTATATATATATACATTTACATTATTTACACATATTTTTATATTTATTAGTTTTTAAAAATATATAAGATTTTAAAATATATACACGAGATTTTTTATGCATAGTTTAATGTAGTTTTAGATTTCCTCTATTAATTTACTTTGATTAGTTTTATTTGATCAGGATATCAAGCAAATTCTTCATTTAACTGTCTAAACATTTTACTTTTATCACCCCCTTGTTGTTTAATCATTCTTATTACTACAGGGACTGTGGGTATAAAATCTATTAATTTTAAGGTAACATTAGCTAGTCTTAGGAACTCCGACATAATACTCCCGTAAAACATATAATTAGGGTATATGCTATTTTTACGTGTTATACAAACTATTTGAAAAGAGAAGGTGTTTTTTTTATCAAACACTTTATAGATAAAAATTCTATCCTCAATTTTTATACCTCAATCGAGAAATGTTCCTGTGTTCATACATACATACATACATACATACATACAAACGTGTATATATATATATATATATATATATATATATATATATATATATATATATATATACATACACACACACACACACATATATATGCATACTTATACATGCATACAGAATACTTATATATGCATATATATGATGATTGCAACGTCTTGTAAGACGAGTGTCACTCCCTCGGACACTTAAAGTCAATAAACCCAAAAATGACTTTTTTCTTTTTTTTTTTTTAGTCCTACCGATGAATTCACACGCTCAAGCAGGCATGACACTGAAGACGGTCATTGAGATCAATTATTACATGCGTCCAGCATTTCAAGATTCATTGCGTCACAACTTTTCCATCGCCACACGACCATTTTTATAGACAAATGCCTGAGGGAGTATCTATACACAGATGATGTTACAGAGTCTTAGCTTTGTACAACAGCTAAGTCTCTCTCTCTCGGTTCAAAATGATAAGATCCAACAACAAGCAAGATAACCAGCAACAAGTCCAACTGCAGACCAGCTTAATGCGGGTACTGGTCCCACGCTTTATGGTTTTTTAAATCAGAGATTTGCTTCTCCTAGAAAGGTTACCTTCACCACGGCTTACATACACACAAACACACATGGTGCAAGTTGGCCGTTGACCCTGAAAAAAGGCTCATTTGCCATATATATATATATATACACATACTTATACATACATACATATATATATATATATATATATATATATAATGATGATCGCCATCACATTGAGTTCTCCCAATCTTGTCGTCCATGCCATCTCAGATGACTCTGCACTCCCACCACAGATTTGCACATTTTGAAGCAGATGTGACATAGTAATTGAGCAATTTCCATCGAGTTGACTTCCTCTGGAGGTTGAAGGGTATTCCTATGAACAATCACATGTCTTCTCAAACCAGTAGTAGACTTGCAAACTTTGCTGCATGTTAAACAGATCGTTTGGTTCAGACTAATAGGTGCAAAGTTGACCTGAACAGGAGTTTTGTGCGACTTAAGGTGGCTGACGTAGCCAGCTTTTGACAAAAGCACTCGTTCACAAATGTCGCATTTCCAGCTCTGTGTGTCATGGTTAAGATCATCAATTAAACCTTTGCGAAGCTCTCGCTTCAGATTGCTGTGGGCTTGCTTGCTTTTTTTTCTCTACAGCATCACAACTTTCACGTACAAGCTTTCACCACTTCGGCCTTTGCAGAGTAAGTTCTTCCCATGTGTCGATGTCGATTTGTAAGACTTTCAAATTATCCTTTGTAGAGTCCCTGAACTTCTTCCTAGGCTTATGTTGAGGGCGCTTGCCATTTTCCAGCTCCCCATAAAAATTTGATTTGGCAGCCTACAATCTTTCACATACATATATCTATATATATATATATATACACACATACATATATCTATATATATATATATACACACATACATATATATACATATATATATACAGACATATACTCATATATATAGAGAGAGTTCCGAAGCAATGTGATCTATAATCATTTTCATCCTTTTTGTCGTATTTGATTCCGTCAACTGCATTTAGTTGTATCTTTTACATCAACAATAATGATGTATTAGAGGTTGCGATAATGTCTGTAATTTTTGACAGATGAACAAAAATACACCGCCTTCCCTTATATATATATATATATATATATATATATATATATAATATTAAGTAATGTGATTGATAATTTAAAATTTAAAAATCAAATTATAATTAAATTAAAAATCCGTTTCATAAGAAGGAACAACAACAAAATCAATTATCTGTACGATCGTTGCGGAAAACAATGCTTTTTATTGTGGTATACATCAAGTTATGTACAATAATTATATATAGATTTTTGATAAGCAAGGTCTCCTCATCAGCAAATTTTGAAGGGTTTTTATTGAATTTAAAAGACACCATAAATAAACCTAACATTAAAAGTAAGGCAGATGAATCTGAAAAAATTGAAATAAAAGGTCTGGATTTAAAATTTATAAGAAAATTAATATGGGCTAGAGATAGAAATAAGTAGAGAAAAATATATATTTTTGAATTTACATAATAAATTTGCTTTAAAAATATATAGAGATATTTACCTTTTAATTTTTCGTTTTTTGAAATCAGGAACTGTGGTTAAAATAGTCATTAAGATGTTTGCTATAGCTTTTTATCTTATTGAATGATGAATTTTAAAAGGGGGGGGGACGCTCGTGCAATAAATTGTTTCCGTTAGCGTATTTTTGATTTAAAGACGCTACGGTTTATATATATAGAATATTACTATTACGTATTTTAAGGGGAGATAATAACGCACAAACATTCTTTTAAAAATAACTCTCTGTCAAACCAAACTACTCTATCAAACTATATTTGGCAACTAAAAAACAGCAATATTTCTTTCAACTTAAAATGGCAAATAATTGAGACTTGCAAATCATATAAACCAGGAGATAAATTTTGTGCACTATGTACAAAAGAGACCCTAAAAATTTTAAAATATGAAGATATAAAAAATACAACCAAACTATTAAATTCAAGACAGGAGCTTATGACATGTAGTCATAAACGTTAGTTTAAATTTGATAAATATAAACCACCTTAAATCATTAAAAATTACTTATTAGTAAAAATAGATTACAATTTTTTTTTTTTTTTAATAAATTAAGTTAGACTAATTATCTCCCTTACACCCTAAAATAAATAAAAGTAATGAAAACATGACAATTATCTCCCCGTAAAATACGTAATAGTAATATTCTATATATATAAACCGTAGCGTCTTTAAATCAAAAATACGCTAACGGAAACAATTTATTGCACGAGCGTCCGCCCCCCCCCTTTTAAAATTCATCATTCAATAAGATAAAAAGCTATAGCAAACATCTTAATGACTATTTTAACCACAGTTCCTGATTTCAAAAAACGAAAAATTAAAAAGTAAATATCTCTATATATTTTTAAAGCAAATTTATTATGTAAATTCAAAAATATATATTTTTCTCTACTTATTTCTATCTCTAACCCATATTAATTTTCTTATAAATTTTAAATCCAGACCTTTTATTTCAATTTTTTCAGATTCATCTGCCTTACTTTTAATGCTAGGTTTATTTATGGTGTCTTTTAAATTCAATAAAAGCCCTTCAAAATTTGCTGATGAGGAGACCTTGCTTATCAAAAATCTATATATAATTATAGTACATAACTTGACGTATACCACAATAAAAAGCATTGTTTTCCGAAACGATCGTACAGATAATTGATTTTGTTGTTGTTCCTTTTTATGAAACGGATTTTTAATTTAATTATAATTTGATTTTTAAATTTTAAATTATCAATCACATTACTTAATATTGTATTAGCTCTAGGACATTTAACTATTGAGCTTATTATATATCTAAATTACAACGAGCACTTTCTATTTCCTGTATTTTAATTAAACTAGTAATTTCACTGTTACATTAAAATACACTCAGCTCTTTAGACTATTGTTCTAATCTCCTTTAAATTATATATATATATATATATATATATATATATATATATATATATATATATATATATATATATAGTAAGTTATAAAATATATATGCCAATTAAGCTACACAGAATATCCCGCGTTTCATCCACGCTAGGATTCATCAGGCTTTTATATATATATATATATATATATATATATATAATGAGATGCGACAAAAACATACCGATAGATTATTGGTGTGATCGGAATAAGTAATTCCACGTTTCGCTAAAGTCAAATAGTGAAAACTTCAACAGATCAAAATTTCAAGTGAAAGGTGATTCACGTCACAGTTGATTAACAAAATGTCTGCAATTCAAGAGGAAATGAAGTCAAGATGCATTTAACACAGCTGATCATGAGATATTTTTTCAGGTTTGCTTTACAATATACATTTATCCGAAAAAGTGGTCAAAAAGCAAATACCAAATAAATGCCATCAAACACAAGATAAGTTACTCTTTTACCCGTATGGAAAAGTTTTTAGCGGTTTTACTCACTTTAGAACGTTTATTCCGTTTGAAAAACAGGGTTCAGTTTTAGGGAACAAGAAAAATGGCTGCGAATTGACATCTAAATATTTGAAGTCTTGATAATGACTTAAAAATAAAAATAAAACAAAATACTGTTTGAAAGCCACACAATAAATGTCACGGTAACATTTATTGGTTGAGTTTCTAACAGCATTTTATTTTATTTATTACTTTTTAAGTCATTATCGAAACTTCGAATACTTAGTTGTTAATTTGGGATCATTTTTCTTGTTTTCACGTTTTTCGAACCGAATAAACGTTTTCAAGTAAGTAAAACAACTAAAAACCTTATTCAGATAGGTGGAAGAGTAACTTATCTTGCGTTTGACAACATTTATTTGTTATTTACTTTTTTACTATTGTTTCATACTATTTTGGGGTACAAATCACCCCTATTTGAGAACCAACTGGAACCAACCAGTCCTGTGAATACCACTGGTTTCAGAGACTAAATGGAGACATTCATACCATGTTTAACCGCATGCTACGAACACATTCCTTTCATACCACTTTAGTGGCTCCTGTATTCTTTATGATAAATACATATTATATTTTATACACTTTACAATTCTTGTGGTTTCTTTCATTTGTGACCCCTAGCACAGCTCTACAGCACACACCAATGGGTATTGTAAAACAAATTTATTTTTTTCTTTCTTTGATGTTTATTACGTATCTAAAGAGGATTGATCATTCGTATTATTCTTCAGATTACTAATTTCATATTTAACGCTATTTTCATAACATTTTGGTCGATGTAACCTCCGACCTTCTTCATCTTATCAAACTCTTTATTTAATAAGGTTTCATGCTATTGTTCCATCAGCCAAAACCAAGAATTCTTCATAAGTTTTGGTTTCTGTTTCGATTGTAGCTGATGACACTCAAGTCATCTGATCTTTTTGGTCATAAGTACTGGTAAACCAAAGTAAATTTTTTATACTAATTTTCTAATTATCATCATCATCATCATCATGACTACCACGACCACCATCGGCAATTTGATAATGTTCAACACATGAACTGTAGAAAATTTGCAGGTGTGAGAAGTTTTTTTTTTGGGGGGGGGGCGGTCATCACTTATCAACGCCAAGAAGCCACTCTAAAATAAGGGTAAATGATTGTTAGGTAGGTGGTAAAACAATACCATGACCATCAGTAATGACGGAACTTGGATAGGGTTTTATAATTTTTGTTTTCTTTTTGCAAAAAGGTCACTGATTGTCAAGACCAAAAAGCCATTTGAAGATTATGGTTAATGAGTGTCAAGTAGACCATGAGATAACACCATGATGATCAGTAATGGTGGAATGCGGATAGACTTTAATTATTTATAAAGACGTTTCAACAAGAACTTATTTACATTAGACTTGAAATCGATCATGTCATGGTCAGCTGGGAAGTAGCCCCACGGTATGCTGTTCCACAGACATACAGTTCTAGCAAAGAAAATTTGATCATGGAATTTTCGTTTAGTTTTAGGCACAGATACAGAGAGAGAGAAATTGTTGAGTGTTGTCTTAGCTAGACGAGTGGTTGTTGCAAAATTTTTACAGGGGCAACCATAGGTTGAAGCGGAGTCGAGCACCTGCCATAAAAGGAATAATAGAGCAGAAATAGAATTACAATGTCTCTACTGAGAAAGAGGAAGTTGGAAGATGAAAAGGTCCTCATCCATTACATTTTGAAGACGGTTTTGTACCCGACGGTGGCAGGAAAAGATATTCTTAGCAGTTCCTCCCAATATGTGACAACAGTGCTCCATCTAAGGACATATTTGGCTCTTGTACAGGTAGATGACTGCGTCTTATAGCTTGTGTAACGTAGTTTACTTTTGTGTATCTAGAGGCGCATTAATTCACTGGGAAAGATGCACCCTTAGTTTTAGTCAAGACAACAAGGAGAAGGTAACTCTGATGACTCAACAATTTCTCTTACTCTGTATTTGTGCCTAAAACTAAACGAAAATTCCATGAGCAAAGTTTATTTTCCCAGTAAACCAAGTGCAAGAGAAATATAAATAATTACAATTAAAGGGGCAGTTAGAATCTGAAAAAGATTTCTCGGTTGGAACGTATGAGATTGAGGGTAAATGTCTGGCATCCACTAGGATTCCCTATCTCCAGCTAGAACTAAATAAGAAAAAAACAAAAAAGATTTTATCGAAGAAATTCCAGTTTTTGGTGTTTTTTTTTTGTTTTGTTTTTTCTGCCACGTTTTCTTTAATTATTGTGAATATTATTACTAATATTTTGTAAATTGATTCAAATGATTTTAAAATCGAAATACAAAAAATTATAAAAAAAAAGTTGTTAAAATCACGATTTACTTCTCAGCTAAAAAGTTTGCAAGTAAAACTTCAAACTGAAAATAAAAAAATTGACTAATGCAATTGTAAAACTATATGAAATCGAATGAAAATCTGACGCCAAGTTATGATTAATCATAATAAATATAAAAACGTTTAATGATTAATCATAATAAAGTTATGATTAATCATAATGAAGACGTTTAATGAATAATTGGTGAAAAGTTTTAAAATTTAAAAAAGAAACAGAAGTAAAATAAAAATTTTAAAGTAAGATTATTAGAAAACTTTCTGCTTTTGGCACCCCCCCCCCCAAAAAAAAAATCTAGAATAAGTGTTAGCATTAAAAAATTATCACTAAAAAAATTTTTTTTAAACATTGATTATTTAATTTTTTTTTTTTAATTTTTTCAGATTGCCACACATGATCGTAGACATTTCTTTGCGAAATTAAAATTGGTCTGCAGAATGATTCAATGCAACTTTTCTAACTTTTGAGATGAGGATTGATAATATGCATTATCTGGATTATTTAGACTACTGTTCTCATCTTTTTTTATTCTTAAAACGTTTTGGCCGATGTAACCTCCGACCTTCTTCACGTGCATCTTATTGAACTCGAGAATCTTTATGTCATAAATCCATGGCACAAAGAATGTCTTATAGAGGTTGCTGGTTCAATCCTTAGCACATGCGATATCAAAAATATAATTACAGCATAATTATATAGATACACCAGTTCTCGTAAGATTTCCGAAGTTAAGCAACGTTGAACCTGGTCAGTACTAAAATGGGTGACCATTTGGAAATACCAAATGCTCTCTGCTTATTTCAGTATTGTTTCCAATCGTCCTGTTCTCCTCCTTGCCACTGAACTCAAGCAGTACAGGTTCAGGAGAGGTGTGATTGGGGATGCACTACCCTTGCCTCACAATTACACGCACAGCTACCCTTACAGGGGGTGTCCACTGTCTTTCGAGACTGAACGGAGGTGATGAATTACAGATTGCTCAGGATTTCTACACAATCTAGCATCTAGGTTTTCTAAGAAGAAACCATCTTTGCAGCAGTCTTGGCAATGTCCTCAATGTATTTGTTCCAATTCATGTTGTCTATGAATGTTAAGCCGAGGAGTTTGAAGGATGGGCTCAGGTAGAGTGTTATTTGCCATGGTAATCGGTGATAATTATTATAATGGTGATGATGCTATGAAAAAAAAAAGAAACAGACCAAAAATCGCTTGCAATTTGTGTCTTTCATCGTATTAGATTTTTCTGATTAGAAAGAACCAACTTCAAATGCTACTTAACAAAAACAAATAATAATGACTTCTAAGAAATTCATATAATCATAAAACTCTGTGGACCTTGCTTGCATCTTTTCTACCACGATCGGGCGGTTCCATCTTTTAAAAAAAATGACAGGTGAATATATATATATATATATATATATATATATATATATATATATATATATATATATATATATATATATACGAGCAAACAGTTAATAAAATATGTTAAAAAATACTTTGAAATGAGTTAAAAACATATTTAATCTGAAAAAGGAAACACTAGATAAGTGGATAGTCCTTAATCCGTGGAGTTTCGAATAAATACTTTCCTTCTCATCAGAGGGCAGGAATTAGCAAAATGCGGGATCGGATTTTGCATGCAAAAGTATTTGATGAAACAACAAGTAAGTCAAAGATCTTACTTGATAACAAAAAAGTGAAGCAGAGGGAATATGGTGAAAAAAAAGGTGATTACACGTGAATGGATAGTCTGGTGGAAGATAAATAATCCAGTGACGGTAAAATCCAAATATATAACTTCAAGGAAGTTAATTGAATTTCCATTTGCACAAGTAAAATCCAAAGAAATCCCGTAATTGGAAGATGGTCCAAAATAATCCAAAGGCAGAAATCCATGGAATAATTCACAGAAATGTGTACAAGGGAAAAAAGGAAAAAAATTTATTTTATATATATATATATATATATATATATATATATATAGTATATAAAGCTGTGTGTGTTTGTGTGTGTGTGTGGTCACGAATAGGCTCCTATATGGTTGACTATTTTAAAAAACTGATTACATATAATGATAGAAGATGTATTGAGACACAGGAATGGGTATGTTTGATCTGGCAGAACGGTGGTTCATTAAAATTGTGGGGTCTGCGTTCGCACCTGGTCCACAAAGTATGGAAATAAAAAAAATAAAAAAAAAACGTTTACAAGTGTTTTTGATATAGATGTACATTATAATACTTTGATAAGTATGTTTTAACTTAAATAGGGATGGTATAATAAAATTATGGGGTCTGCGTTTGCGCCTGGCCTCCATAGAATGGAAATAGGCACAAACGTTAATAAAGACTTTTCATATCTATCTGCGTAAGTATACTTTGATAATTATGTTTCAGTTTGAAGAAATATGGTATAATAAAATTATGGGGTGTTCGTTTGCACATGACCTCCATAGAATGGAAATATGTCACAAAGTTTAACAAGGTTTTTTAATATAGATCCACAGAATATTGTGATAAGTGTTTCAGTATGAACAGGTACGGTATAATAAATTATGGGGTTTATCTATTTTATTTTTACTTTCATCATGTTTTGCTTTGGTTTTGATACCCCCAAATTCGAAGCTATATCTTTACAACCCTTCCTTCTCATAACCTATCATAAATCAGAGTCCATTTTCTGTAGGCTGTTTTTTGAACCCAGTCAACGACGGGTACTTTTGCTAGTATATATATATATATATATATTATACACAGAGGGTGAAACGATAAAATTATTGCTCTAGTGACGACAACATGATTCAATTTCCCTTTGATGAAAACCGGTTTTCTTTTTTTTTTTTTGCAGACCATGTACTAGTTGGCCAGTCGTGTACAAATTCTAAAAGCGATAGGAGCTCAACACCTGCTCATGTCTGAAAATGACACAATAATCAACGAGTGAGATCGGAAATGCGCTGCTGTACAACACCTGCTCCCTACCGATCCAAGTTATGACAACAAAACTATTGCCAGCAATCTCAAAATCCATCGCAGAATTTCCACGAATAATAGGGATGCGCTCAGGTTGATGAAAACAAAGCTTCCAGCCACGGTTATGGTCATTGGTGTGGTTTCAAGTGAGGGCAACATTATACCATCTCACATCTTAGAAGTCAGATTGAAAATCAACACGAAAGTGTACCTGAATGTGCAGAAGAGTGTGGTGATCCTTGGTGCGGACCTTGGGTGTGGCAGCAGGACTCGGCGCCAGCCCACAAATCTAAAGAGACCCAAGTTTGGCTTCAGAAGGAGTGCTACAATTTTATAACCTTTTCTCACTTGCTCTCCTCCTCCTCCTCCCCAGACCTGAACACACTGAACTGCTTCATTTGGTCAAATGTCAAGAACATCACCAATACGACCTCTCACAACACCAAAGCCAGCTTAATTGCAGCCATCCACTGAGTATTCACCAAGCTTCTGCTGGCGCTTGTGGAAACGGCATGCACCCAGTTCTGGACATGTATCAAGGAGGTGATTGAGGCTGAAAACGACTACATTAAATAGATATCAGCTCTACAACATAATCAAGTTATCTGAATTGATTTTTTCAATAAAAGTTTTAAAATAAAGTTGTGTTGTTTTCTTTAGGGCAACACTTATCATTCCACCATATATATATATGTATATATATATATATATATATATATATATATATATATATATATGTTTTTTTCTGTAAGGTCTGACGAGGCTGTTGGATCATAAACAGGGTCCAACATCCGAAACATATGTAACCAAACAGATAAAACGGTTATAAAAAAATAAAACACATATTTGCTCTGCAATAGTATCGAGCACTTTCTTCAGGTTTTTACTAATTACCAGTTTTACTATATACATATATATATATATGTGTGTGTGTGTGTGTGTGTGTGTGTGTGTGTGTGTGTGGGCGTAGGGGCGTTGCTCAGAGGCTAAGGAATGAAGGATGAAGAGTTGTATGTTTTGGCTTTGATTCTAGCTGGTGTCACCCAAGTCATATATATATATATATATATATATATATATATATATATATATATATATATATATATATATAGTTTTGATCTGAATAATATATATTAGGTTTGATATAATAATTAATAGAGAGTTGTCTGTATAATAATAAATACCTAGCTGCATGCATTAAAATATCATATTTAAGCGTATCTTACAACCGGGCAATGCCAGAGGCACGCTAGTTTTCAACTATAATTCAAGTAATAATTTCAGATGTGTATCTTTGCACTTTAATCATCTATTTGGAGGAGGAGGAGGAGGAGGAGGAGGAGGAGGAAGAGGAGGAGGTAGTAGTAGTAGTAGTAGTAGTAGTAGTAGTAGTAGTAGTAGCAGCAGCAATGGACCAATTATTTCAATTTTACCACCAAAAATACTAAGTAGAAATAATTTTAAATTACATCAAATCTATCGAACCTTGGTATCGCTAATGACATTTCTTCGAACTGGAACCATAAAACATCCCTCCCCTTCCTTTTAGTATCACAGAATTTGTTAAAACGATAACACAAACGCATCTTTTGTGTTCTTCGTTTGGCAATTGCATGAAATTCAATTCTGCAGAAAGAATAATTTAGCCATTTTTAATAATGGGTGGCTTTTCCATTTAATGTGATCAATTTATTTTTTCATTTAATGTGATTAATATATTTTTTCATTTAATGTGATTAATATATTTTTTCATTTAATGTGATCAATTTATTTTTTCATTTAATTTGATCAATTCATTTTTTCATTTAATGTGATCAATTTATTTTTTCATTTAATGTGATCAATTTATTTTTCCATTTAATGTGATCAATTTATTTTTTCATTTAATTTGATCAATTTATTTTTTCATTTAATGTGATCAATTTATTTTTCCATTTAATGAGATCAATTTATTTTTCATTTAATGTGATCAATTTATTTTTTCATTTAATGTGATCAATTTATTTTTTCATTTAATGTAATCAATTCATTTTGTTTAGCAACATCTTATTTATCCTGTAAAAAAAAACAATTTTTTTTTTTCAATTCAATAAAAAGATTTAGCCATACGTTTGTGTTAAAATGATTCCTTATTATTTTCCATTTCCATAGATTTAAGAACTTTTTTTCGTAATTCATGTTTTTTTCTTTTTATTTATAAAATAAAAAAAAATACCAATACTGGTTTTACATTATATATTATTCAGATCAAATATATATATATATATATATATATATATATATATATATATATATATATATATAAATGACTTGGGTACCATCAGCTAGAATCGAAGCCAAAACATACAACTCTCTACCCTCAAAACACCCATTGGGTATTTTGCCACTCCAACTTTGCTTAAAGTGCTCATAATTTCTAGTTGGCAAATTATTTCTCTCCCACTCTTCTCCCTGTACTCTCCAGACTCACTGAGAGTATAGCACACATGGTATGACACAGTTGTATCTCAGTTTTCCGTGGAGGCAGATGTCGCTTTGTCCTTCTGGGGTGTCCAGTCACCCCAGCTGACTAGCGTAGGTATGATTTTATGATTTATATATTTTTGTATTTTTCCAGTGAGAATGAAAATGTGTAGATATAAGCGCATATTATTATCATTAGGATACTCTGTAATATTTAATATGGAATTAATATGTTTTTATATTTTCTTTATCATAAGTTTTGATGGGATTATTATTTCATTTACAATTTATTACTCTTTCAGTCTTGTATCTATGAGCTTAGCTAATGTAATATCTTTATTTTTCCTTAGTTTTACAGTTTATTTTATTGTATTATTTTATATTAATATCAACAAGATACAAGGGATCCAAACTGTACAACAGGAACTATAGATATATCCTGAATCAGCAGGATAACTTTATTTTATAAACTAATAACACTATAAACTTTTTTGTATTGGTGTGTATAAACATTCCATGGACAAACCATGTTTGAAACATGCAGGTGCCTAACGAAGAATTAAAGGAAAAAGATGGCTTGAAAGCAAATAAAAATAAAATTCTAAATCCATTCAAATTACATATTCTTCATTTGCACGTTTGAACTAAAGTTGACCATATATTTGAACAAGAGAAATGTTCCCGAAATATCATATCACACGGAACTTCCATCAGACCACACTGATGTAACTAAGAACACAATGCAATGTTATAAGTAAAAAAACAATCCACCATCATATATTTTGATTTAATTCAGTTAGTGTTTATCCATTACACCTCTACATTATAAAAATTAAATAAATCTATTTATATACACACAACAATGCTTCAAGTAAACTACATTAACCTCTTTCCATTTATTGTTAATTTTTTTTTCATTTAATGTTATCAATTCATTTGGTCGAGCAAACATTTGGCATATTGAATTGATCACGGCATTTACCTTAGTAATTTCCTTTTTTAAAAAACAATCTATATATCTCTAAAAGTGAGAACGTGTGCGTGTGTGAGAGAGAGAGAATACACTTTTCAACCTATATACTCAACGAATTTTTGATCTACAGACTTGAAATTTGGTATAAAATATATTCAGACACGTGAAAAACTTTTTAATTGGTTTGCATCTGGGAAAAAAGTGCTGCTAAGGAGATACAAAAATAGCAAATTGGTATGTGAGGCTCGTTGGATTTTTATCTTTGTCAACTGTTTCATGACTGTGCATGCGCGGTCAAGGAACATGAGAGCTTTTTATGTTAAGAATAAGATTTTTTGAAAACACTTTGTAAATGTCGTGTCAAGTTGGTGTAATGGTTATCGTACGTGACTCAATATTTTGAGATTTTAGTTTCAATATCAGCTCGAGCATTTATTTTTTTAACTTACAAGAAATGAACTGTTTGGAAAATAAAAACATAATACTCACATGCACACACCTCAGTTTCTGTATTAATTAAAAGATGATATTTATGCATATTATACGACCAGGCAACGCCAAGCGGCCTGCTAGTAATACATTTTTTTTTTTATCTTTCTTTTATTATAAAGATTTTAATCATATGTTAATGTCAAATAACACTTGATTGCTTTCTACTGCCATAATTTGAAGAATTTCTTCTTTTGGAATTCTTCTTTTAAAAATCTTGCCATTTATTATAATAATAATAATAAAAATATAAATACTGACCTTGTGTTATTAAAGTTGAAGATTAACAATGGCTTGAAACGAAATAAGATGTTCAAAAAATTATACTCCAATTTCTGTAAACCTATTCCCATTTTTTACAATCCATCTTTAAATCATTTTTCCATTTATAATAAAAAATATTAATACTGACTCTATATTATTAGGTTTAAAAAATAAGAATTGCTTGAAACAAAATAAAATTATAAAAAAATTAATTCCAAGTCCATTCCAATTTCTGTGAACTTGCTCCCATTTACAACAGTCTCTATACGGATGTTTGAACTGAAGTCGAACATATATCTGCGCAAGAGAAATGTTCTCGAAATATCATATCATCTGAAACTTCCATAATGTAACGTAGTCGTCTATTTCACTAACTAACCGAACACGTTGTATGTAGACCCAATCGCAAAGGAAAATGACAACGTTGACACAACTTTTCATTAGTGGCGGAAAAACGTGTTTAGTTTGTCATTTCACATAACCAAAACAGCTACTCGCTATCAGTACAGAGTACCAGTTTTACAAAGATCGACTTTTCTTATGATTAGGGAAAGACCGTCACTGGCCAACCTGTAAGCGGCGGTTTCCTTTTCTTTCTCCGTCTTCTTTCTTGTGTTTCCTCGTTCCGTATCCTATGACCCCGATGTCTATATAGCCATTTATTTCTGTGACGTCACACTAGCACCATGGCTGGGTCATTTACATGTGTGTCAGTGGCTTCTTTACAATAAAACCGTCGCAGCACGAGAGAGGAGAAAGCTAAGTAATTTGTGTTAAGCGATATACACGCCAGAAATTCTTTTCAAAATTGAACGAATCATTTCTTTCGACTTCTGTCTTTTCGCAAACGCCGCACTCTTCACAAGTAAGTTCTTTTCAACCGTCGACCGACAAAGGAAAAAGAAACGACTCACTATCTTTGTTTCGGCTTGACTTTTTATAGCTGTCGGGCGAACCCAATTGTCGCGGTAATGCGAGTATCGCTCACAAATGTTTTTCTTTGTAATCTTACGGTCCCAGGTTTGCTCCCCGACGAAGGCACGCACAACTCATACTTTTTGTGTGCTTTTGCGCGTGCTCGTCACACTCCTCCCTGATCTCGAGATCACACATATGATAATGCTGGGCAAGCCGTTTCCGGAGGGTACGTGGGAACACCGAAATCGAATGTGCACGCCCCACATTTGTGTAAAATCAGCAATTGTCTTTCCGCAAAATGCTGCACCATTATCTGTGAGCAATTCAGTCGGAGGCCCCCTTTTGCAGAATATACTCTGCAACTCCTTCATGACACTAGCCGAATCCTGTCGGTACAACTGCCTCCAAATGGCAAAACGGCTGGGACCACAATCTATCAATGTCAAGTACACCTGAGTACAGAGATGGGTTATATCCATAGCAACCCTACTCCAAGTGTCCGTGACGTTAAGCCTACCTGGCTTCCAATGCACCAGAGCTGGATCTATGGATTGGCATTCTTTACAATCCCCAACCACCGATCGCACTTTAGTTTCAGTTATTGTTGGATTGACCAACTTTACAAAATACCATGTCCTTTTCACACCGGGTTGTCCACTGGACTGATGTATCTGTGGAGAAAAAGTCACAGTATGGGTGGATGCCAGTTCTATTGCTACAAGCGTGGTTGTGGAAAGCAACGGTTCTGTTGCGGAGGACGCAAGCTGGCTCCGCATCCAGTCACACACTGAAAACACAATTCGGTGGACCAGTGACTATGTGCATCCAGTATCCACCAGAGCAAGCTGCATTAGCTGCAAGATCGGCACCAGTTAACCCCAAGGAGACAGATACTTCACAGAGGTGTTACACGTGTAATGGACTGAATCATAGGGCAAGCAATTGCCTGTTGGATAGTGCAACAGGAGGAGATGTCGGGGTCAGACCTATCACGTGTTATCAATGTTGGCAGCAAGGGCACATTGCTCGATTTTGTCCGGGAAACAAGAAAGGGGGCGAGAAGTGAGTGCCAATCTCATCCCCCAAACTGGTGTAAATGGCGCCTTGCTGATTGTCATGGTTCTCATCAATGGACTACCACGCACAGCTCTGGTGGATACTGGATGCACACAGTCACTGGTCCGCAAGTCATGTTGCAAAGAGTGGACAAGGAAAGTAATCCCAGTGCTCACAGCAGATGGAAGCACACTAAGCTGCTATGGAGTAGAAATGGTGCAGATTGACCTTGATGTAACACTGATAGAAGTCCTAGTTGTGGATGGATACTTATTGGATTTGATTTATTGCTTGGACTGGATGTAATCAAGCGACTGGGAGGAGTAGTTGTGTCTAGCGCAGGAGAGGTGACCTTTCCACATTTTAGAAAGACCAATTTTGCTGCTATCACTATTACCGAGCCTGACTTCTCTGCCAAATATGACCATGATACTCAGAAGTGGACTACATCGTGGAAATGGGCTGGCGACTAACCTCCACTTACATTGAGAAATAGACTTATAGAGTATCCAGCGCCAACACCAATTCGTGATGAATACAATCGGAAATTGCAGGTGTGGATTGATAATGGTTGGTTACTGCCATATTCTGAGGACGAACTTGGCCTTCCAAAAGGTCTAATCCCTCTCATGGCTGTTGTGCAGGAGACTAAACGGAAAGTGCGTCCCATTATGGATTATCGGGAGATAAATAAGTATGTTAATGTGCATTCTGCCAACGCGGATGTTTGCTTACATGAAACACATCTGCTAAGCGTAGGAGTGTGAATGTGGGCTATTTTTAGTTTCATTTAGTTTTATGCAAAAAGAACACAGTAAAATGTGTATCCATTCGTGAAAATTCAGACTTTTTTTGAAAAGTTAACAATAGGTAGTAGACGTTAATTACGCATAGTTTTATGACCTTGCCAGTCGAACTTAGGGTTAGCTTCTACTAAAGTTGCTTCTTTGTCTTTCTTGTCCCCTATCACTGTCAGGTTTAAGAGCACCAATTTTCTAGGTGCATAGCTGTAGGAATTGCATAGTCATAGTGGACTGTGTATGACTTACTTGCAAAAGTTCTTCCTGTAATATTGTTGCCAGGACGTGTTGTATTTGATATTCAACTTTTTACAGTTGGTCAAGTGGGCATATTTACACACTCCATTGTGTCGCATCATATAGTAGCCATTCCCCAACAGAACTTTACCGTTGAATGTCAGGTGGCTCGCACTCTACTTTTGTGTGGCAGAACTTGTATCTGTTGTCATTACTGAGACCACTCCTCATCAGCATCAGATATCAAGCCTTAATTTGGACAGCCATTATTATCCTCTCCTGATCACATTAGAGCGATCCTCTTTTTAGTCAGTTTATAGAGACTTTCATATCTACTTCCATAACAGGCTGATTCTGTTTGGCTAGTTTTGTGATGGAAGTTGTTCTGCTGGCTTTTGTTTCATGATGTTGATGTACCATCTTCAGGTTTGGAGCCTGGGAGCTCATCAGATGCTGCCCGGTGCTCACAATAGCGGCACGATGTTGGCCAATCTCTGAGAGAATCATACTTCCTGCTCCTCTGGAAAGGTGCAGCCTAAACAGGCTCTGATTTCTGTATCTTGTTCTGTACAGTGTAAACATCTCCCTTGTTTGGGTATCTAGGTAATAACAGATGCACAAACGTGTGTGTGTGTGTGTGTGTGTGTGTACATATAAACTTAACAACTACAAGAAATCCTTCACGACTGAGACAATTTAAAATTTTTGTTCCTTTTCTCCACGTTAAAAAACCGACCCTGGTGTCTAACTCTGTCCCGTGGGGATGCATTGTAAATAGGAACTACAAATATGGAAAAGACAGACAAAAAAAAACAAAGAAAACAATAAACACAAAAAACAATAAAAATACAAAATGTCAACCTTCCATGTTGTTAAAATATATTAATGAGTCATTTTCCTGTATGTAATTGTAAGTTTGTCACATTCACTGACTAAAAACAATCCATTCTCCATTTCTTTTTGATCTTCTATCAATTACACTATATAAAAAAATGAGCCTTGGCTCATTTCCAAATTGATTCCCCGATCAACTTTTTGAAGGATGATCATGTTTTAAAAGTTCATTAAACTATATTAATATTCCAGAAACATGATATCTTCTCTGCAAAACAAATCTCCCAGGTATTACTCGATTGTATACCCTTATCAGCTTGCCCTTATCCTAAAATGGCAACGTTATAATCGTAATGTGAACGTATAGCCCATCCCTCCATCTTGTCCCTATCTTGAACCGCAGCAATCGACATCATATAACGATATTTGTACTTCCCCTCTCTTGCTTTTGCTTAAGTTAATGACCTCTACAGAAAACAATCAGTCTTCTCTGCCTTATTTTTTTTTATAATGGAAATCATTTGAAAGGTCCTTTGTTGAAAATAAATTGGACAGTTCAGAAAACAATTTCATGCCTATAAACATTCACATTTTGCTCTTTATCACAGAAGAGCGCTTATAAGTGTAAACTATACGGAGTAATTAATTAATCATTTTTATAATGGTTTGGGTAATTAAGGTTTCAAAGACAGAGTAAATCATGTTCGTCACGGTTCGGCGAGGCCAACACTTAACATCACTTTCCGCGTTTGACACTCTTGTCACCTCTTGTAAATAATAAATAAATTTGAAGTCCAAACATTTCCAAGTTTAAAAACAACTGTAGGTTTTTGTCCTGACATCATCATTATCATCAGTTTTATGTCGGATTTACATGCAGATATGCTTTCGACGACATTAAGAAA